>NC_021164.2:73416345-73454255 GCF_000331145.2 Cicer arietinum | reverse complement strand
TATAGTTAATGCTACTGTGCACAAGTGAGTTAAGTGTTGCATGATGGATAATTATTTTTTATCAATACATTTTTTAACTGGTAGGTGTACCATTGCATATGATGGAACTTCAAAATCGACTGGTAAAAAATACTTGTGCACTGTACAATACTTAATTCATTTGTGCACTATAAACAAAATCATATATTATATCCCAAAAATGAAAAAAAAAAAAAAACTTGAAATATATTGAATTTTGTTTAATAACATTGATAAGTAGGACTAAAAACACATCATAAGTGATAAATGGTATTTAAAGAATAAAACGACAAATTTCACATCAACTGATTGTATTGATTAATTCACTAACCACATCGAACATGGACATGTTGGTTTTTGTTCAACTCACAAACTAATTAAGAAAAAATTAATGTCAAACACTTTGATTTGGATTGGATAGATATACCTGAATCGTCGATCCTCGAACACCATTGCTTCAAGTCAATTAATTCTTGTTTGATGCAAACAGTCCTTCCTTTAAAACATTATTTTTATTAAAGGACAAATGTTAAATATTACAATTAGTTTAGTTATGTTAGAGGGTTGAACTTTCTCCTTCATTATATTCAATTTTTTAAATATGTACTTTGACCAACAATCCAACCTTATATTTATTTTATTTAAAAAATTAATGTATTTTATTTCATTCATTCTATAATGAGTGACCGCTTTATTATTTCTTAATGATAAGAAAAATATATAAATAAAAAATAATAATATATTTTTTTAATTAAATCAAATTTGATCATGATTAATCTATAAAACAATTGATTAATTAGTATTTTGATATTTTTTAAATTATTTATTTTCGCATAAGACAAGTCATTTATTTTAGTTATATATAATTAAATATATATATAAAAAACTAGTCTCCTAACACATTTGATACGATTCATATCATTTTAAATATGAAAAGTAATTTGAAATGGACCGCGAAGGATGATCGGCCGGTGAACTAGCTAGTATGGTAGCACTTCGTCTCCTCGTGTGGTGGGATGATACTTGCAAGTGTTATGACTTTGAAGTCAATTTATGATTGTGAGTATATGTTTCAGGATATAAATGGTGTATTTTCAACTATGTTTGTGTTGGAATTCAATTATGAGTGGTTAGTCTCACATTGACTAGGAATGGAGGTTATATTGGATATATAATGAGAATGACCCATAAATCTAATGCCTTAAAGTTTTAGGTTGAGATGTGGTGTCTAAGTCTCTTAAGAATTGTTGATGTTTAGTCTATTTCGGATGTCGCGCTCCCCCAAACTTCCCAACAATTTGAACAATGTCATTTATAGGGCAAAAACTAGACTCGTTAAGAGTATAAAACTCGTATCTTCGATAAATACTGTGTTGTGATCTTCAACTCTGATTTTTTTTCTCCCGTTAAAATTAGGATCGGCGATGAAGGATAAGTTATCAAAAGATGCAGGAATGTTAGATTTTGGATCTTTAAGTCCTATTCTTAATGAGTTGTACCTTACACAATCCAAAACAAAAATTATTCATAGACGTTAAGTTTTTTTATTAGTGTGAAAGATGAGAGGGAAAGAAAGTAGGATAAGATTGACAAAATACACCATTATCTTGTAAATTTTGTTAAAATTACAACGGATCAACTTGATTTTGTTAAAACCATTCCCACTCCTTGAATCTAAGAAATTAACCAAATAAATTGTAAACGTAGGACAAATTCTAACCATTTGCATTATTCCTCCAGGTTATATAATTAAAGTAACTTTTAAAAAAGCTGAGGCTGAATTTGTGTTTGGGGTTAGTGTTATGTGATTGATGTAATAATACGTGAAAATAATAGAAGGGCATACGTCAAGTTCAACTGATTATTAATTATACCTTAAAAAAACACTAGTTATTAATTATGTAGCTACTTTTCTCTCAAAATTATAAATAAATTATGTATCTACTTTGGCCCATTGGGAAGGAATCAAACTTGGTTAACACCCGAACCATGACATGTGACTTACACTTTATGGGACATTATGCTATGTAATTAAGTTAGATCCACAAGATTTGTTTATTCCATACATTTTTTAGACAGAGACGGGGTCACAACATAATTCAAATGGAACGGAGTATCAGGCATGAGGTGTGTTTTATATACAGAATTTATAAAATCAACCACTAATCAAAAGTCTGGTTTTTAATCCATAAGATGTCAAATCCATTCAAGCTTAATACGATTCATTTGGTGGTAGTTATTGAAACACTACTATAACATGGCTGTTTTCGATTATTTTTTAGCATTTCTGAGAGTTTTTTTTTTTACCCCGTAAAAAAAGTATTTTTCTTATAGTGAGTGAGATGTTAATAATAAAGTATAGGACCAAGGGAGAAATTGACAGGAGGGATCCCAGAAGAAGGGGTGGGATAAGGTGAAGGGAGAGTTGAGAGACAAGCGACAAAATTTTAAAAAATGTCAATGAAGTGAAATTTTACAACAATGATATAGTAACTCTTACTTTTTCAAATATTTTATCTTTTTTATTTTATTATTATATTATTAATATATCATATTTATCGCATCACTTTATTATTATATTATTAATATATCATATTTATCGCATCACTTTATATATTTTTTTATCTTTTAAAATGTCATTTGAATGTATGAGGATCCACTTAATGTTTTTATATTTTTTTAATGGGTTTCTTAAAAATCACAGGGCACAAAATGGACCCACCAAAATGGGTTAAGCAATCCAAATTAAATTTACTATTGATAATGCTATTAGTGTATATTAGTGTATGTGTAATTTTACTTTTTTTTTTATAAATTAAAATTGATTATGACATATTTAATTGTGTTAAAGTAAAAGAATAATTTTTTTCTTTCACTCTCTAATTTTATTTAGATTGACCAATTTAGATGTGTATTTTAAAAGAAAAAAATACATTTGAATTGACCAATTCAAATATGTTAATTGCAGTTTTTTTTTTGAAAATATAGAGGTGAAAAAAGAAGTTAACATATACAATTAATTATAAAATAATTTTTTATTCTAAAAGATGTAATTAAATTTCAAAAATTCAATATTTAAACGTATAAAAAGTCATACTCTTTTTGTTCCTTATTATAAACAATTTAAACTAATTGCACATGTATGAAAGAATTAGTTAAAATCAATTAATTTTTTTTAATAAAAGGATATATATTTACAAAAATGCCCATAATGAATAATAAAATTTTTGTGACACTTTCATGAATCATCTCTTTCTGAAATTAGACAACCATTATGTTTCTTAAATAAGAAAACAAATAGATATAAAAATTGTTTCAATAATATGTAGTAGTGATGTTGAAAAGTTAAATAAAAATTTAATGAAAAGTATTATAGAAATATTAAAAATTAAAAATTGAAAAGCTAATTAAAATTATTTATAATAAAAAACAAAAAAAGATGATTATTTTTCCTTATAATAAAAAACGGAGGGAGTATCATTTGAGCACAATTCATCAATTAATTTAATGTTTAAATAGATCTACAAATACAGCACAATATATAAAACAATATTTTGGATAGCATATTTAAATTTAAATGAAATTGGATTACAATGCAAGTTAATTTATTTTGGGTGATAAATTGGCACATTGAGTCATAATCGTGAAGAGCGTGACAGAAAAGAATGGGAGAAGCGCGCGTGGGGTATGAGCAGTGTAGAGACGGCAGAAAGTGAAAAGAGAAAAGGTGATGTAAGCAAACACTATCTCCATTCTCCAATTCCATTTTATAAAAATATTTGAATATAAATAAATAAAACCCCTCCAAACTCTCTGCTACTCCAAACCCCACAAAACCAGTTATTATGCTGTAAAACGACGTCGTCTTTAACCTCACTACCACAACCATGATCACTAACTCTAACTCATCTTTATCCATGGACCTCGACGAGTCTACCGAAACCCGAATCCAACGCCTCATATCCGAAAACCCCGTCATCATCTTCACCCGATCCTCCTGCTGCATGTGCCACGTCATGAAGAATCTACTCTCCACCATCGGAGTTCACCCAACCGTCATCCAATTGGATGACCACGAGATCCCCGCTCTCCCTACCCACGATTATCTTACTCATCTCGCTCCGGCTGCTTTCATCGGCGGGATCTGCATCGGCGGCTTGGAGTCCCTCGTTGCCCTCCACGTCACCGGTCACCTTGTTCCCAAACTCGTTCAAGTTGGTGCTCTCTGGATATGATGAAACCATCCTCCACATAATTCATATATGTGCTATTATTATTCCTATATTTTACACTCGCAATTAAATATATACCTATTGATTACTATCATTTCCCTCTCCCAAAAACAATAATGTAAAATCATGCATCGCTAATTATATAATTTAATTTCGGCTGAATCCCAATTTGTATTTTATTTTGGTCAACATACACCTGCAGATACTAATCCTTATCAACAGGTTCATTGAAGGGATGCGTAGTGTAACATAATTTAGGGGATGCAGAGTATCTATTTTTGGTTGTGGTAAAAATATCTATTAATTAATGGACGATGAAACTTGGAAGTGAGTGAAGAGTTGGGGTAAAGCTGAAATTGCAAAATGTTAATATTAATGTATCAGTATTGATGTTGCACTTGTTAAATATGTTTCACAGCTTCGGGTTGCTATGGCGATCTCTAAGCTTATTTTCTGTATTTCTCTTTTCATCCCTTTTAGTACCAACTACCATAGTCGGGGATCAAAATTATGGGACTACTATGCTTGTGGTTTACTGTTTTCTTCTGTGTTTGAACAAGAACTTGAATTGGTGGGACCACTACTATGGCCACCAAATAGGTATTTCCTTTTTCTTTTGTTTGTCTGCTTCCTGGGGTTAAGTCGTTAAGCAACAAAAATGTCATATCCAAAATACTTTAGGAAATAATTATCAGCTGTTTTTTCACACTTTTTTTTTTTTTATTGTTTTGTACTTAATTATTTAGGATAAAATTTTAAGATTTCATATTTAATTTACATTTATTCTTTTACTTTCAGCAACAGATATATAGAGGAAAAGTAAAAATAAAATAAATAAAAAAATCTGAAAAAAAAAAAGATAAAGAGAGCTTGTGACTCAAACATAAACAAAAAATTAATTATTTTAAAGTAAATAGATAAGAGTTATTATAACTGTCCATAATCAGATACATGTGCTTTTAATACTAATCATTGATTAATCAATTAACAATTAATATTATTCACTTTATTTTTTAAAGTGAATTATTCACTTTAAAATAATTTGATAAAAAAAAAACCATATTCCCCTCTTATTATTGCAAATGTAAAAGAAATGAATTCATTTAGTGATAAACATAAGTTGCAATATACAAAAACATAGACAAATTATATAAGGCCGTATATGCTCTTCTAATTATTGCAAACAAATGAACAATGTATTGTTGAAATCCTACACGTCTCTTCTTGCTTTCTCGTGCGTTGGCCCCTTATCACACATTCATGAAATTAAATACCATGTTGAGCTATCTAAATTTAGTCCTCAAGAACATTATTAATATTGCTACTTTACCTGTACTTCATTAGATAAATGATAGTGCTGTTGTAACCATCTAACTTTATAATCCAAAGACATTGAATGAATTAATAGTATGATATTTCATCTGTTCTTATTTATATGTAAAAATTAATAAATAGAAATTGATATATTTAATTTAAATTTTGGATCAAATACATATATTTTTGTTAACTCATTTTTACTTTAATGAATATGTGTACTAGAATGTTACATATTAACTACCAATAAAAATTGTTTTTTTTTTTTGTCGTGATATATAGGACGAAGTGAAGTGATTTAACCAAATACATTATTATGATAGGTAGTGAATATAAATAATCGTGTTTTACCACAATAATTTTCATTAAAGGGGTTGGAATGGTATCCTTCTGCCTCTTATGATTCCCTTGTTGAGTGCATCACAGTATCAATTGCATTTTTAAGAACAAAATTAACTCCATTCTTTTTGAATGGTGAAGTAAAGGGAATCACCGCATATATCTATATCGTTTCCTCGATTTTGTTTGATCAATTTTAATAACAAAAAGCATATATTCTTTTGAAGACTGTCACGGAAATTTCAGCATAAATAGATGCAATTTTGAACAAAAAGTTAGAGTAAGGACAAACTTTACGAAATTGCTGACATCGCATCTTCGATGAGCCGGTGCGTCACGTTGTTCACTTGTTCTTACCTTCTCAAGCCAAATTTACAAACCAATCAATTGTAGTTCAAGTGTCAACTCTTTTCAATTCATTACAAACCAATCAATTTCAGAATTAAAACATAAACTAATCAAAGCAATGTCTAAACCGATAACCGATAACCGACTTACTTCAAAACCATATTTAGCCTATTGCCGTCTCTCCATTTAACCAAAACTCATATTGACTAACCTTGAATCTTTAACTCCCATCCCTCCCTCTCTTTTTGGCATACATACATTAGATCATTTTACTCAAGGAATTTTTTTCATTCCACTAGATCCACCCAATAAGACAATTATTTTAATTTGAATTACTAACTTCTAAAATTTAACCGATATTTTTAAATAAGAGAGGTAAAAAATAAGAATACTATTTAAAATCAAGTTAATAAATATTAATTAGTTATCCGACCTAACATATCTATTAGGTCAAATATAAAGTTTTTTCTTAAGATCGATAAATTATCAATAATTACATAATATTTTATGATTATAATATATGATTGTGATCTATCAATTCACACCAAATGATTGTTGTAATTTTATTTTATAAATAACTTTAATTTAATTGTTGGGGTTTGATTGATGGATCACAAGGATATATAAGAACATGGACAATGACAAAGGTATGAGTCCTAAATCCTAACCCCACTTCCCATCGTTTTTGAGTTGTGACCCAATGCTTCTCCTTTGAGTTGGGAAAAGACAGAAGGTGATGAGTGATGACATCAACCACTACAAATCCCAGAATTAGTGAGTGCGTGTTTCACTTTCTACATTTTTTGTTTTCTTTAATGCTAATTCAGATGTGGCATCCATGCTATGGTTTTTATTTTTATAATTGTGTATCTTTTAGAATCTTACACCCTCACGTAAGCCTGATGATTCTATTTCCATACACAGGTATGCTTTTTAAGGATTAAAATGTGTGTTTTTTTTAATAATAATTTTTTAAAATAAATCTACTAAAATATTTCATTTTCAAAATTATATATTAAAATATCTCATTTTTATACTCACTTACAAGTCGTTTTTGCAAATAGCGATTTCTTTAAAAAATTTTGAGTTTGCAAATAAAAATTAATTAATTTTTTTTCAAATAAACAATATATATAATATATTTGTTAATTAAAAAAAAAAATTCTTTTTTGAAAAATTCCTTAAGAAAATTGTCTTTGCAAACTTAAACTTCCTTAAGAAAATCGTTATTTACGAAGGCGACTTGTAAATGAATATAAAAATGAGGTATTTTATTATATAGTTTTGAAAAGGAAATATTTTGGTAGAATTTTTTAAAAAGAAGGTTATTGAAAAAAATCTTAAAATGTAATATTTTAAAACAGTATTTTTTAACATTACGTTTATTAGTGAAATTTATATGGATTTACATGCCAAAAAAATTACATGAATTTTGAAAAATTATTTGAGTCACATAATTTAATTTAATCAATTTAAATTTTAAGAAGAAATGTATATTAAAGAGTATATTATTAGCGTAGTGAATAACATACTCTCTACCGTAAAATTGAAGAAAAGAAGTAGATTTTTTTTATCTATTATCCATATATATACAAAATCGACCTTATTTCATTCATCATTTTAATAATATATTTTCAATTTTTTTTTTCAATGAAGAGATAACATATTTGTAATTATTTTAATTTCAATCTATTATATTCATGTCTTAATATATATATATATATATATATATATATAAACAAAAAATGATGCTTGCAAATGCAAAGTTAGTTTGTTGTATAGGTTTATAAATTTAAATCCTTTTATAGTGTTTAGTGAGTTCTAATACTTTCTCTATTTTAGATGGGAGTATCATTCATTCACACTAAATTTTTTCTAAATTTTTTTAATGAAAAAAAATGAAATGTATAAATATTTTATAAAAAAGTGTATAATAAACAAAACTAGAAAATAAGAATTTGGCTTTAGGCGGCCAAGGTCAAAATCAAGTGCTCCATAATGCTCGGGTAAACTTTTAGGAAATGCACTATCCTCTCAAAACAGTCCAGCATGAAAAAAAGCATCTTAAATTATGTTATGGTTGTGAATAATCCCAGAACATATAAACAGGAATGATTAAAAAAACAACTAAATAAATTAAGGGGTGTAAGCATCGCTTTTAACTTTATTCATTTATATACACTCTTTAATGGAGTTCCCACCACTCCTCTTCCACTTTTCCGTTTCATTTTGTCCATGTATGTATACAATCATAACATGATGAATTTTCTTTTTAAGTTTTATATAATACACCCCATTTCCTTTCTTTCCCCTTAGAGTGTCCTTTTTAAAGAATGAAAAAGATTAAAAAGTAAGCATATACAAAATACAAGATTTTATATAAAAAGGAGAATGAGGATTGAGGTGAGAAAGTATGTTTGTAAGGGAGTGAAAAATATACGATTAAATTGAAGAATATTGATAAATTGAATTGTAGTGTATAAATAAATTAAACCAATTAAATAGTTCATAAATTAAATTACATATTTAAAATAATCTAATTAATCAAATTTAATTCAAAAAAAAGTTTAATAATTTTAAACTTTTTTGAGTAAAAGCTCAGAAATGTATATTAAAGAGTATATTATTAGCGTAGTGAATAACATACTCTCTACCGTAAAATTGAAGAAAAGAAGTAGATTTTTTTTATCTATTATCCATATATATACAAAATCGACCTTATTTCATTCATCATTTTAATAATATATTTTCAATTTTTTTTTTCAATGAAGAGATAACATATTTGTAATTATTTTAATTTCAATCTATTATATTCATGTCTTAATATATATATATATATATATATATATATAAACAAAAAATGATGCTTGCAAATGCAAAGTTAGTTTGTTGTATAGGTTTATAAATTTAAATCCTTTTATAGTGTTTAGTGAGTTCTAATACTTTCTCTATTTTAGATGGGAGTATCATTCATTCACACTAAATTTTTTCTAAATTTTTTTAATGAAAAAAAATGAAATGTATAAATATTTTATAAAAAAGTGTATAATAAACAAAACTAGAAAATAAGAATTTGGCTTTAGGCGGCCAAGGTCAAAATCAAGTGCTCCATAATGCTCGGGTAAACTTTTAGGAAATGCACTATCCTCTCAAAACAGTCCAGCATGAAAAAAAGCATCTTAAATTATGTTATGGTTGTGAATAATCCCAGAACATATAAACAGGAATGATTAAAAAAACAACTAAATAAATTAAGGGGTGTAAGCATCGCTTTTAACTTTATTCATTTATATACACTCTTTAATGGAGTTCCCACCACTCCTCTTCCACTTTTCCGTTTCATTTTGTCCATGTATGTATACAATCATAACATGATGAATTTTCTTTTTAAGTTTTATATAATACACCCCATTTCCTTTCTTTCCCCTTAGAGTGTCCTTTTTAAAGAATGAAAAAGATTAAAAAGTAAGCATATACAAAATACAAGATTTTATATAAAAAGGAGAATGAGGATTGAGGTGAGAAAGTATGTTTGTAAGGGAGTGAAAAATATACGATTAAATTGAAGAATATTGATAAATTGAATTGTAGTGTATAAATAAATTAAACCAATTAAATAGTTCATAAATTAAATTACATATTTAAAATAATCTAATTAATCAAATTTAATTCAAAAAAAAGTTTAATAATTTTAAACTTTTTTGAGTAAAAGCTCATTTTGGTTAATAAGAAATTTTTAAAGACCCATTTTAGTCATTAAAAAAATAAAAATACTTGTTAGTCTCTAAGAAAAATAAACCGGCCAAATTAGTACTTATCCATAATTAGAAAATTGAGTTTTTTTTCCCTAAGTTGTCTGATGACTCATCATCTTGATTCTCCCACATGTAATTTATTTGTAAAAAATGACAATTAGTCCTTGACAATAATTAAAAATAGACAATTAAGTTTCTAACAATAATAAAATGAACAATTAAATTCCTCCAACAAAAAATTCACTAAATTATAATATAATTTAAACCACAACCTCAATAATATCTAAGTTAAACCACAACGTTATCCAAAATTATACAAAACATAACATACAAAAAAAAGGTATCAACACGTAATTTATTCTTACCCAACTAATTTTTTTTAATTTGTTGACCTAATTTATGCTTGTTACTTAAACTTGAATAAGAAATTCACATAAAATAGCAACAAAAAAGCAAAATTCGCATAAACATTACATGAAATCGTACCTTCAAAAACACAAGTAGGAAGAACAATAACGCACCTTCAAAAACACGACGACGAAGAAGAAAAACATGAGAATGAAGAAGAAAGTGCAGCTTCTGAAACAAATAACAAATATAGTAGAAATCACTCCTTCAAGATCGCATACTACTATGGAATCAAAAGAGTTTCTATTTCAGACTTGTGGTTTTTCTAAATAAAATAACACTAGGGTTTATTTTTTCTTAAATTGAGTGAAAAACTAAATTGTTCTAATTTATTTAAAAATAAAATAAAATGTGTTTTTAATTATTTTAGGGGCTTAATTGAGTTTTTCAAAATTTTCTCACAGACTAATTTATTGAGGTTTATTTTTCTTATGTACTAAAAAAATGCTTTTATTTTTTCTCAATGACTAAATTTTCATATATCAAAATGGACCCTTACTCAAATTTTGTAAACCTTAATTAATATTTTTTTTATTTTAGAAAAATTTTTAAATTTATTTTTCTAAAAAGAAATAGAAAATATAAAAAAATTCAAAAAAATTCAAAAAAAAGTATAAAAACTTGTTCAAAATATTAAATTAGTTTATATTTATAAATCAATTTCAAACTGGTTAAAAACTGCACTAAACTTGATTCAAATGTGATTTTTAAAAACTAAATCAAACCAATATTGTAATCTAATTCAGTTCAGTTTTTATACCATGAACGCTTACATGTTTGGACTTGAACTTCTCTTTTCTACTATTAACTTCGAGATATGATATGTAATGCAAATATAAAGTTATTATATTGGAGATCTATCTCTTTTCTACTATTAACTTCGATATATGATATGTAATGCAAATATAAAGTTATTATATTGGAGATCTATGGTTCTAAGGAAAATTGAGTTTTCAAAATCTAGAGTTCCATTGATACATAGATAATTAAATGATTCGTCTTTAATTGAAATTTATCAACGATTTGAGCTTAATTATTTGGTTATTTTTTTATCAAAGATTTGTAACTAGAATTGAGTTTAACTTAAAAGACTATAAGTGTATTTTTACCTATATTATAAATGTATAATCAAGCTTAATTGTAGTTTTCCCCCATATTTTCCCATGTTTACGGAATTGATCTCTCCATATTAAAATCTCTTAATTTTGATTTATTCTCCAAATTTTTAGACTAAACAAAATGATAGTGTGATAAATTTTAAATGATGTCATATAATACAATCAACATTTATGATATTGCAATAAAACCCCTGAAAACTTCATTTTCAACTTTAGAAATGATTTATTTTTTAATTTAATTAATGATATATAAATAATTAATCAATTTCAATGATTTTATATCATCATGTCGTACGTCAGACCATTTAAAACATGTCACAATACCATATTTAAAATACGTTAGAATATCATTTATGTTTCTAGAAATTTGACGGAGGATCAAAATTGGAAAATTTTAAAATAGAGGATCTATTCCATAAACAGGTAAAAATAGAATGAACAAAACTACAATTAAATCTTATAATTATTATAAAAAAAAAATTAAATATAGTTAACAAGCATGCATTTGAGTTGGAATGCCATTCAAGATGCATTTTCAAATGAACTATAATGGAGCTCATTTGTAATTTACAAAAAATATCCTAAGCCTCAATAAATGTATAAAATAAAAGGTTGTTATAATAAATTTGTATTGAAGTACCCGGTATCAAAATGAAATGAACTAACTACGTAGGCTGGTGCTTCTTTTACAATCTCCCCCAGTCCATAAATTTCTTGACTTCATCATACAAGACTAAGATAGCTGCTGCGCCGGTGCTCCTAAACACATTCGAAACCGCTCCGCGGTAAAATGAAATCAATCCTTCTGTTCTATAGATTTTCCTCCAGCAGTCGAGGGTGCTAGTGTACACCGGCCGTTCCATTCCAGACTGCATCATCATCCTCCTACGAACCGTGTCTAACGGATAAGATATAAGACCGGCCGAGGTTGTGACTGCTTGAGCTACCATCCATCGCTTCCACAATGCCAGCTCAGGTTTAGATTCTTCAGACAATATTTCTTTTATAGTATCAAACCCTCCGAAGTAAAGACCTCTGTGTATCACCATACCATGAAGTGATGCGGGAAGGCCCCTGTAAATACCCCGAACCCCGTCCTTATGGAATATAGTAGCCAAGAAATGGTAAATGCCTCGGAATTGGCGTACTTCTGTCCTTCCAATGTCAGCAGCAAGGCGAGTGTGTGCGATATCGAGGGGGTATACCAAGACAAGTGATGTACAACCTGCTGCAGCCCCAGCAACAAAATTAGCAGATGCACCGGAGAAAATATTATCAGCATTAGAGTTTCCACCCCTTAATATGCTTTTATAAAGATCCTGTTCAAAAAAACACGAGAGATGGTTCATCATGATTCATGACTATGCATTAAATGTAACAATATCAATTCAGCTTCGCTTATAATCAATTTTCATTAAATATATGAGTGAGTGACAAGCAAAACAACATCAAGAAATATACATTGAAAAACATCAGTTTTGGAAATTAAACTTCAAACTTTATACGTTATAATCCCAAAGTATTAGCCTATGATGATATTCCATCATCTTCTGGACATAAAAATGCTACTAAAATGTATTTATGGCCCTCAAATTTCTTTAGCCCGAAAAAATTTCTGAAAACTTTCACAAAATCCTCCTGACTGAAAAGTTCCCTGTGTTTCCTTTTACATAAGAAAATTTCCAGTCCCAGATGCCTAGACCAGGATACATCAAATTCCTCTTTCTCCCCTAAAAATATCTAGCAGTTTGACACTTTTTAATTTTAAAAGAAATATCATTTTATTATTACTTGGATTAAATTGATTTGTTTTAAATTAAGGATCTCATACCAAGTTATGCTGAAACACTCCATTTAGTTTGCTCCAGTTAGAAAATGACATTAGTCACAAATATAATAATAAAATAAAAGAGACCAAATATCCTTCAACAAGTGGAAAAAACTCCGGGAGAGAAAGGAAATCCTAACCTTCAAGAAAACAAAGTTCAAACTAAATGAATAATGGATGGATCTGTGTGCATCATAACTTCATATCCAGTTCATTATAGTTACCTAAGTCAACTTTTTAGTGTCTAAACTCAACTCCTACCATATGTGTCGATGGCTAAAGGTAAAATTTCATTATTTTCCGTTACAATATAATTTAAATACATTGATGCACTCATGCATGTATATAGACTTTCATTAATTTAAATATTAGGATTATTATGATAATAGGGAAGATTTGATAGTTTTTTCTTCACCAATGTTCCGAAGTAATAAGGGACGGAACACTACTACGCAAGGACTGTATACGGGTGACAGAAATAACAAAAAGAAACAATTAAGAGTTTGGAATAGTGAACTTAACATATGAGAAAAACCTGTTAGAGAGAGTGAGAAAAGAAAAACAGGAGTTATAATGTGGTACAGGACAAATGATAGGTTCCCTTAAATGATTTAACAGCAAGTGAAATATGACATTGGAAGTAAAGTACTATGTTTATTAACTAATCCAAGGTAACCCAATCAAAAAATGGATTGTGGTTTAGACGTTTGGCTCTGCCGCTTCATGGCAGTCCAAGTCAGAGATGGGCTAGAATCCAGACAAGTCCCTAACAGGTCCCATAAGGGTCTCCTTCTAAAACCTTTACCGAAGAAATCTGCCTCCTTTATAATCCATTGGGATTCAGTTTTGGAGTATCCTAATGATTGTCAGACAATCACTGCCTTACATAAATACAACTGGATGGACCTTCATCCACAACCCTTCTAAATTCTGGAGAATGTGTCCAGAAGAGTAGTGAAGGACATGTTCAAAAACACATTCAGTCTATGCAATACTGCCTAAGGGCTTGATATATAGGAAGGGAGCTCACCCTGACGAGGTATTGGCGTTGTTTATCCGCACTCACATATTCTCTGCCTTTATTGACTTGAGCATCAAAGTTCCTTCGTAAATATCCCCCTATTGTCTCCAACGTCTACAGCACACTGGTGCTGACCACAGAGTATGCAGACAATATATAATAACACATCTTGCACATCAGTTTAAGGGTTCTTAGTAACAAACAACTTTCTATCACTTCAAGACTTGAGGAAACTAATTTTATTCAATTCTTATCATTAAATTAAAGACTACTGTTGAAATACTAGCTGCCTAATTAATAGCACAAGTGCATAACAACCAGTTTTCAAAATTGGCTGCGTCCCATTTTTTCATGAGATGACCAAACCCAATGGATCCAAATAATGGTGTTTGATATGGCTCCAAATCTCTTTATGCCTCTTCTCAAGCCATGATAGTTTCTTACTATCATGTAAATAACTAAATGCTAAATAGCATTCTCAATTCAACAAATCAGGCCATAAGTGTGTGTGACAATAATGTTGAGACTAGCATGCAAAACCATAAAAAACCGATATCCCCTATGAAGCATTGACACAAACACACAACACCGACATCGATAACAGTTTAAGAAAATGAAAGTGATTGAATATAACCACATGTTTCAGTGTCATATATATATATATATATAGATGCTGCATAGGGATACCACATGAAAAGGTGGGAAGAAAAACCATAATGCAACACACAAGTTCCAAAAGTTTGCATAATAAAATGCATTATTAGGGCTTATACATTTCTTGTGAAACAAATTAATCAAAAGCACAGGGATAATAATCATTTAAATAAATTTGAAAGCACAATACAGGACGAGAAGAAAACAGAAACGAATAAAAAACCAAACGAACCTTAAGAGAGAAATTGAGTGCAACAGAAGGATAATAACGAAGAACACTGCTACCATTACCACGCCACAAAGAGATAATACCTTCTTCCCTAACAGTGCGAATAATACAATCAAACATCCCTTTGAATTTTCGACGACCACTTGCAACAATAGCCAAGTTACTCTCTTGTGTCTGCAACAAAAGCTTAGCCCTTTCAATCGGGGCCACAATTGTATGCACCGCACCACCCATAACCGCACCAGCCATAAGATCGCGTTGAAAATTATTGAACCGAGAAGAAGAATAAGAACTCTTCAAATTCAACGCTTCTTCTCTTAATTTCAATCTTTTTTCTTCTGGGTCATCATCCTCGCCGCTCATCCTTCGATTCGCCGCTACTTTATTTATTTGATTTTTCTTCCGTAAATTCACAAACTTTGCTCAAAAGGGTACACGGTAACCATCGTTTTAATGAATAGACTTAACCTAATCCTGGGTGATTTCACTTTCAGCTATCAACGTTGAAAGAAAGCTTATCCTTTTATGTTATGAGCATTCATTCCATAAGGCGTGTGGTGTGCGTGTATAGAGAAATTAAAAGAACAAGGAATCGTGCAAAGTTGGTTGAATTTGTGATATGGTATGGCGGCTGAGAAGGGAGGAATTCGTATGGTTATTCCGTTTGACTTTCTTTGTCTTCCATTGACACACTCTCGATTTTTTTTTTTTTTATCGTCAACAATCTCTCGATTCATCCACGTGTTAGATAAAGAAAATTTTACATGAAACGTCTTGCTTTTAGTCTACAAATTCATTCTTATTAAAATTTGTCATTTTTCATTTTCATATTGTTTCAGATTTCTGGTACACAGTGAAAAATAAAACAATATTAAGAATATATATCGGAAAATAGATAAATAAATTGATATCAAATAAAGTTATATTGAATAAATTATTTGATAGATGTTAACTAATACATTAGCATATTAAATTAGAAACATTTGATAAAATTAATGTTTGAATTAATTAATAAATATAAAATGACATAAATAAATAATTTTTTATTTTATTTAAAATATAATATGTTACAAACTATAAATTTAAACTCCACTTAAATTTATGACACTTATAGTAGCATCTTAAAAAGAATATTACAAACTCTTTTAAGAATTTTTTTTTTAACTGACAACTCTATTTTTAGTGTACGAGCTTATGGATCTTACATTAAATAAATAGATAAGGTTCATTTGTTACACTTTTTTCGTAAAAACATAATTTTAAATTTTTTTTTTGTTTTTTTTATTATAACATTTTAAAATGATAAGAATTTAAAATATATTTAAAATAAATAAAAATTGGTTTTAGTAATTTATAAAAGAAATTGGTTTTAGTAATTTATAAAAAATATTTTTTAACCAATATTTTTAATTAATTTTTGACCCATAAATGAATTATGTGATATAATTCACATGGCATTTAGTTGTTTATGAAAAGGAAACTGAATATAACCCGAAAGTGAAAGAAAATACAAAAAGAGAAAATGAAAATTGTTATAAAAATACCTCAGCCGAAATTGGTGTTGCGTCGAACGCTAATTAGTTCTTGTTGTAGTCCGAAATTGCCTAAAACAACTATAATAGTGAGGATTAAGATTTGTTTGTTTTCACTTTTTTTTTTTATTATTTATTTTAAAGGCTTTCGTTGCCACCCCTTTCATCTTGACTCATAGTCAACCGTCTATATCATTTCTTTTGTACTCTTTTTTATTGATCTTCCCCACATGTTTTTTACTTTAAATAAAAATAGTAAATCAAGCATTAACAATTAAATAAATTTGATGTATATTTTATTTTTCTTAAAAATTAATCACATATTTTACACTGAATTTTTTTAGCTTAATTGCAGTTTTAGTCCTCTTATTTTAGTTGAATCGCAAAAGTAGTTCTTCTATTTTGTTTCTCTCCAATTTTGGTCTCCAAACAGAAATTTGATAAAAAATTTGATAAAGTTTCATTTTATTTTGCGTTTATTTAAGTCATATTATGTCTCAAGATTTCGTGGTGCATCAATTGTACCTGAAATCTATGATCATAAATGGTGTTGTGCGGCTTAAAAAAAATGAAACTTAATCAAGTTTTGGACAAAAATTCTGTTTGGAAAACTAAAACTGAAGAGAAACAAAATAGGAGGACTACTTTATTCAGCTAAAATAAGAGGACTTGAACTGCAATTAAACCAAAAAATTTATACTATAATACTTTATATTTTTTATAACTTTTAGGAAGTAGCATCTCATAAATAAAAAATAATAAAAATATTTAAAAAATAAAATTATATTAATAGAATTAAATAAAATATATTTATAAAAAATATATTAATGTTAATGCGGTTGAGCAGATGTTGCAAAAATGTGTTATTCATGATATTTTATAAATAAATTAATAATTCAATTTTATTAACAACTTATCTTATTTTTGCTCAACTTAATATTATTCTATTCACAACTTTTTTTTTTATTTTTCTTCAATTTTAATAAATAAAAAATTATAAATAAATAAATTTTATTAATAAAATAAAACAAACAGATAAAACTGCAACGCCGAAAAAAAACTTAAGGACAGAAAAGAAGCGTGGAAAAAAAATATAAATGAAGGAAGGGCAATTACGACATTTAAGGTAATTCCGAAAACCGATTAGCTGAGAAGAAAGTGCGAGAGAGCGAAACGCAGAAAAGAAGGTGCATAAGGTTAAGCATTAACATCACATAGATATGTTGTTTGGGTTCTGAAAACTGAGAATGTCTCCTCTTTCTTTCTTTCTATTCTAAATACCATTAATCACAGTCGGTTTGATCTACTCGGCAGATTTTACGCAACCGATTCGGTTCTATTACGGTCGCATGGCTTGGAGGCGTTTGATAACGCAGGTCAGTTTTTTAATCCATCAAACTCGAACGCCATTTTTTCCGATTTTATACAACCTATTTCTTTTCTTGTTATCATTTGGAAAACCCTATTGTGTTTCTTTATGTTAATTTTTATTGTTTTGAGTAGCAAGGGATAGAGATGGTGTTCTTCAGTTTTATTATTAATTTCATTTTTACCTTTTTCTTGATTGTATTTTTGAATGAGACATTTTTTTGATTCAGTATTAAATGTAGAGAATATATTGATGGGAAATGTGAACCGGATATTTTAATTCGTAATCGAGGGTGTTATCAATTTATTTCTTGAATTATAGACATAACAGTGGATGCAAAATTGCTTTCATTTATGCTATAAGGTTGTATACTAATCAGTTTGTTTACATTCAATTGAAAGATTGGTATCATAATTGGACTGCCAATTTTGTGTCTTTTATTCTATTTCTTTTTAGGGATGTAGTATTGGATACTGTGGCTTATATTTACATGTATCAAATTTCAATCTCTGTTCTGTATCTTGTATTACTTTTATTTGTCATATGGATTTATAATTTATTTTTGTAGGTTGAAAGGCGTCAACCAGAATTTGGAAAGGTCAAAGATTTATTGAGTAGAAGCTATTTATCCCAAAATAAGTTTGAAGGCTGTACAAGTATGAAACTTTTGTTCCCATAGCACATTTAGTTGATGTTTTGTTTCTAATAAAAGTGTGTATTTTTGTTTCTCTTGTTTGCAGACATTTTGTTTTTCTGAATTATTTTACTTTTGTGGTTTAAATTAACTATTTATTTTTCTGTGGAAATTTTGTAGATATACTTTTTGTTCAGTCTATTGAATTAATTATGCCTGCTTTCTACATCTGTGTTTGAAGTACCTTGGAAACAATTATTTACTGTACTTACCTATGAAGCACAAACACCTTTGGTTTAGGCGTGTCGCCGTGTCCGACACCTGTTCGACAACTCAGAGAAGTCTCCCCAAAAAATCTTTTTTCTTTGCTTTGGCATTCCTTAGAGCCCCTTGGTCTTAGACACATCTAAAGGGTTAAAGATGTGTTAAAGCAATGATGATCAATGAGGGGTTAAAGACATTAAATTTGATTACATCATCTTTAACATTTCAGTAGTAGATGGATGAATGAAGGTGAAAAGTTATGGTATCTTGTTTTATAATTGTTGTGATGAAACAAATTGCTCAATTTAAATGCACATATATTTTGATTCTCAATCTAGATCTTTTATAAATAATGTTCTTATTTTATTTAATTAAAATATAATAATAAATATATGTATAACGGTGTCCTATGTTTTTTACATTAGCAGCGTCAATGTGTCGTGTCTGTGTCGGATAATGTGTTTCATAGGTACTTACTCTCAAGTTTATGTAGGGAATAGACTTATTTGCTCCCAGGAGAGAGCCCATTCCAGCTATCTAGGCAATTTAGCCCGACGATTACGTAATTCATCTGATGCTGAGGAAGCCTCTTATCTCAAAGAACTTAATCATCGACATGATCCCGAAGCTGTGATAAGATCATTTGAAAGTCAGCCATCTCTGCAAACAAATCCTTCAGCACTTTCTGAATATGTTAAAGCATTAGTGAAAGTTGATAGGCTGGATGAAAATGAATTACTGAAGACTTTGCGAAGAGGTGACTTTTTGGTTATAACTGCTCATTTTCTCTTGAATGCGCTTGCACGTGATCGCGGTTTGCTCTGTTTGACCGATATTTTGCAGAGCTTCTAACCATGCTCAAGGAATTAAGATTTTTTTCCGCTCCTGAGCAGGAAACCAGGAATATGCTTGAAATGTTGAAAATTTGATCTGAATGCTGAGTTAATTACTACTACTCTGTCTAATAACAGTTGTGCCCTAAGTAAAAGACTGAAGGCACGGGTTTATTTTCATTGCATGTAGAATCTTATTGTGTCGAGTGTTGTGATTTGAGGTTAAACACTGTTATAAAAGGCTCTTCGCATAGTCCTTTTTTGATGATTTATGTTTTGAGGGAACCATTTTAGCACAATTTTTTGGATAAAATTTGGTATCAATACATTGTTGAAATAATAAACCAATTGGTATATGTTTTGGTCCTGGATCTTGTTTTCCCAAAAGCCAGTGAAAGTCTCTGTGTATAAGGTAAACTATTTCATTTGTTTATTTCCAACAGTACATATAGGTGGTAGTATTGATTACAATCTTTTGTTGGGGGTTAGGAAGTTTGATTAATGTCTTATGCTTTTAATCATTGTGAGGAGAGTCGTACTTTTATCTGTTGTGTAATGCGGCAGGCCTTCATCACAATCATGATACCTCTTTTGACCTTTTGTTTAGTGCTAGGAACAAGTATAATTTCATAAAGTTTGCATTTATTGGATGGGATAAACCGATAAACAAATGATGAATGCCTGAAATCCAAAATCTTATATAGATCTATGTTGGAGTCTTCAGAATTCAGAACATGACATTTCAATTGTGCACTTGTCAAAATTTGTTTTTCTACTTCATTTTCAGTCAGCTATTTGAGCACTTCTTCTTTTGCACATTTTACAGACCACAAGTTATAACCTGAGGTATCTGAATTTTCAGGTATTTCTAATTCAGTGAGAGAGGAACAAAATAATATGGGTGGCCTTTCTGCTCTTAGAAATGCGGGAAAATCGACAAAACGTGGACTTCTTGGGACAGCTAGTGCTCCTATTCATATGGTCGATATAGGTGGAAGTTTGAAAGATCAATTATGGCGTACAATTAGGTATCTTGCAGTGGCCTTCCTCACGATTTCTGGTATAGGAGCACTAGTTGAGGAAAGAGGAATTGGTAAAGGTATTACTTTGTCACAGTAACTTACAAACTGTTCAGTTTAATTCAATGTTGAATCTGAATTTGATGTGAACATTCTCTGTTTAAACTGTTTTACTTTTACACTTTGCTAGGACTTGGTATGTTTGAAGAAGTGCAGCCCAGTATGGAAATAAGTACTAATTTTAACGATGTGAAAGGTGTGGATGAGGCAAAGGCTGAACTTGAAGAAATTGTTCATTACCTAAGAGATCCCAAGGTAGACTTTTCCGATATAAATCCATGCTCTCTCTCTCTCATGTATTTCTTGCACTTATGCATGAAACAGTGATTTGATTGACTTTGTCATACATTATTCCAATCTTGTTGATTATTTATATGACGCCACAGGAAGTTTTGTCATTCTTTGAGCGCGGAGATGTTGATATAGAATTATGAAATAGTGATAATTATTTTGTTGACGAGAAACATGCAGTTTTAATACAAGCAGAAAATAGTAAAAGTTGTTGAGAAATCAGTTCTATTTTTCTGGGTAATAATTTCTAAACAAATTGGGTATGTATAGAACAGACTCTTGGGCCTAGGTTAGATGCTTGCTTGTCATTTTTCGTTAGTTACTTGGTTCAAAGCTTTCAATACGCCAACACAATATCGAAATATGCTTAATATAGTGTGATAGATTTTTGTTAGATTAGTTGGACTGAGTTAAAAAGCAGGAATAAAATGTTTTGCCAATAAATAAGAGGGGTTGGGAGAGAGAGATATCTAGACTTCTGTGAGTAGTGTTATCAAATAGCACCCAAGTGACAGCGGCTTTGCTGAAATCGTGTGGCAGGCCACCGTGGCCACCAGTTTCATTGCCCCTATGGTACTGGCGGCGCCAGGGGACAAAAAAGCGGTGAGAAAAAAGAGAAAGGGGATCAGGTTTTACTTCTAACCCAGAGACCAAGGCCCAATGGTTATTAAAACACAAACAAATTCAGCCAGACTCTCATTATTGTTTCTACCTTCTGCTTCTTCAACCGTTTATCTCTCTCTTCTCACGTAGTATGCTATTTAATTCTGTTATATATATATATAGGGGGTATAACTAGTTAGTGAGAATGCTTTTTTATGTGAGAATGAGAGGAACACTTATGGATCATTGAATTAAAATAGATGGTTGAGATTAACAGTATCATTTTTAATAATATATGTCTCTCCCTAGAGTATTAATTCCCATTTTCTAATACTATGTGCCTACACATCTTCTGGTAAGTACTAGTAGATCGATCAATCCATTTTTTAGATGTGGATTCAGATAATGAGAAAGGAAATTACTCGATGCAGCAAAAATACTTTCTTCTTTTTTACACTTATTTTTTACTTAGTTAGCATTTTTTCCCTACTCTATTTCTCTACTGATTTTAGCATGCTCCTTAATTTTTTTTGCTTTTTTCCTTAGAATGGATCTCAATAACATTCTGCCGTTTGCCATAAGTAGCACTCTTTGTTAGAGAATTAGGGGCCTTGGCTAGGAGGTGTGCATAGTAAACATGTGATGGTTTCCCTGTTAACCGCACTTTTTTGTTGGTGTTTTAAACAGTTACTCGGCACAGTTTGTGGTGGAACAAACTGGAATAGTGAGTTTGAGATTTACTTCAGCATGAAATTTATTGTTACCTGTTTGAATGGTTCTCATCTGGCTCAATTGCTGTTTGCATTGGTGGTCAATGTTTTTTTTTTTTAGAATCTGAAAGCAAGTTTGCGTGACATGTTTAACATAAATGCTTAAAATGGTATGTGCTTTATGTAGAACCTAACTTCTGTGACTCTCTTGATGTCACGTCTCATATTCTTACTTTTTAAGTTATATATACTTTTCATGACCACATACTGGCCTGTATTATTCTATATTATCTTTATATAACTCGTTGCCCTTGTCATAGCGCTTTACTCGTCTTGGTGGCAAACTTCCAAAAGGTGTTTTGCTCGTTGGCCCGCCTGGCACTGGTAAGACAATGTTGGCAAGAGCTATTGCTGGAGAGGCTGGGGTTCCTTTCTTCGCATGCAGTGGAAGTGATTTTGACGAGATGTATGTTGGAGTGGGTGCACGAAGGGTGAGGGATCTTTTTGCTGCTGCAAAAAAGCGGTCGCCTTGTATAGTCTTTATTGATGAACTTGATGCTGTTGGTGGAAAACGAAATGCAAGGGACCAAATGTACATGAGGATGACTTTAAATCAATTGCTTGTTGAGTTAGATGGATTCAAACGAAATGATGGCGTAATTGTGATTGGTGCCACTAATTTTTCTGAGTCACTAGACAAGGCTTTGTTGCGACCTGGGCGATTTGATCGCCATGTCGTTGTTCCCAATCCAGATGTAGAAGGACGGCGACAAATTTTGGAATCTCACATTTCAAAGGTATGCTTTTACTCCTCTGAAAGAATGTATCTTATCTTGTACTTTGGGTTTAATGGATTAAGATTTTTTTGAGGTACGTGTACAGTGCTTGCACATATTGGCGCAAAGCATTGTGTGGTATGATTTTCTTAAGCTGTGATTGGGTGTCCTCTCTGGATACTTCACATGAGCTAACAGCCTATTACACTAACCCGTGATAACCAGTGATACTTTTTGAATTATCTCTATTTTTATTCGAGTTTTGTAATTAAATTTTGAATTTGGACTTGTTAAAACTTAGAAGGAAACATCTTACTTGTGCGTGTCTCTGTTTTTCTTTGGCAATCCCAGTTTTCTTGTTATGTTGATTTTCTTTCTCCAATACGATACAGGTTCTGAAAGCAGATGATGTTGATCTGATGATCCTTGCTCGGCGTACAATTGGGTTCTCTGGTGCGGCCCTTGCTAACTTGGTTAATGTTGCTGCCCTCAAGGCTGCAAAGGATGGTGCCAAAGCCGTGAACATGCATGATTTTGAGTTTGCAATGGACAAGATTACAATGGGAAGTGAACGCAAGTCAGCTGTTCTATCTGATGAGTCAAAAAAGATGACCGCTTTCCATGAGGGTGGCCATGCGTTAGTGGCAATTTATTCTGATGGTGCGCTTCCTATTCACAAGGCAACTATAGTTCCTCGTGGGGCGGCTCTTGGCATGGTTTCTCAGTTGCCAGACAAAGATCAGAACAGTGTCTCCCGTAAAGAGTTGCTTGCGAGTCTTGATGTTTGTATGGGAGGTAAGGTTGCTGAAGAGCTAATTTTTGGAGATAATGAAGTTACTTCTGGTGCATCCTCAGATCTTTCACAGGCAACTAGTATGGCCAGGAAAATGGTTACTAAGTATGGTATGAGTACTGAAGTTGGACCCGTTGCTCATAATTACTATGATGATGGGAGAAGTATGAGCTCAGAAACTAGGCTGCTTATTGAGAATGAAGTGAAGAACTTGCTGGAGAGAGCTTACAACAATGCAAAAACTATTCTAACCACCCATAAAAAGGAGCTTCATGCCCTTGCAAATGCTCTTCTGGAGCACGAGACACTTACAGGAAGTCAGATAATTGATTTACTTGCAAAGGTCAAATCCCAGCCGCAGCAACCGCAGCAGTCACATAAAGTTGAAGCACAGGGAAGTTCACGGTCTAATCCAGCAGCTTCTGCGGCTGCCACAGCTGCTGCAGCTGCCGCTTCTGCTGCTGCAAAGGCTCAAGGAGTTGCCCCGGTAGGATCTTAGCGGACGCAGACACGATCTGCTAAATAACCGCTACCGGATTGATTAATATGTGCAGCTAGTAATTTATTTGGTGTTTTTGTGGTTCCACTTCAGTCCATGGAACTCAACTCGTGTATTCAGGGTCAAGTTGACTCCATATTTTAGTGAGTTGGAACATCTTGTAGGACCTTCCCATTTATTTGTTTCAATATTTGACTAATCCAAATTTTTCGCTTACCTTTTTCTCCTTATTCTCGTGTGACTGAGAAATAATGAAGTTGCACACATGTTTAAGGTTTTTCAGAATTAATTTGCAGTCAGTATAAATGATATTTGAGAAGGGAATTTTTTTAATATTTTTGTCTCTGAAATGTGAGTCGTCATTGAATGTATCAAAATTATTACAATAACATATTTAAATAAGTCTTTTATTAATTATTTTGTTCTTTAAATGTGTTTTTAATTTGTTAGTTTAGTTTTAGGATGTGTATTTTATTAGTCAATTTAATTAATAAAATTATTAACGAAAATGATATTTAAAAATATATTATTAATTTTGATATATTTAAATATTATCATGGCAACCTCTCATATATTTAGTGATCTTGATTCTTGGACTTTATTTATCGGACAATGATCTTCAGTCTTTCCTCGTGTATCTTGATAAATGTATGATATATGTATTTTCAAACTATTTACTCTGGTTTTGTGAACCCTGCGTTTTATATACAATTCATATTGATAGACCAGACATATTAGGTATAAATTCTCTAACAGGAGAGGTTCCTTCATGAGCTAGATATACGATATCTCACACATCCTTTATGGTCTGTCCGGAAGAGGGATTTTGGATGCATTTGTAGGGAACGATCTTTTTTTTCTAAATCAAGTAAATTGTAAAATATTTCTTAGAATAACTTTTTTTTTTAAATTAAGCAAATTGTAAAATATTTCATAGAATAACAGAAGTGTGATTGAAATGTTATACTATCATATATTTTATTGTTTTTTTAAATTATTTTCTTTGAAGAATTTTGTCCTTCAAAATTCTCTCCTCCTTAACTTATCCTTAGAGTTATAAGACTATTATGATATTTGTCATATTCTGATCTTGTGACTGTGACAACATGAATTGTTTGGCCTTTGAATTAAGATGGTATTCCTTCCTCTAACTCAGTCTACTCATTTATGCTGATTCCTGCAAAGAAGGTTCTCATCCTATCCTTTGAGTAGTAATCTGAGCCAATTCAATAAGGAAAATAAGTTTTTTACGTTTTCACCTTTGTTCAAATCATGTATGTTTTGATTTAGACGTTTCTTCCTCTAACACATTTAAACTACAAGGAGATTGATTTGTGTTTTGATTTTTTTCTATCAAAAGCACACTGATGCAAGATGAATATATACCTCATCAATGTGGTCAAAACACGTGCATGCGCAGTTGAATGAATTGTTTTTATAAATATGATTTTGATTATGAGTGAATTAAAAGTAAAATAATTTATGTTTAAATTCTTTCGTAGGAGTGAGTTGAATAATAAATTTACAGTTAAAAATTAAATTTAAAAGTAAAAATTATAAATTTTAACTTTAAATTAAAATTGATTCTATTCAAAAATAACTAAACATGTCATAGTCAATTATAGATCTCTATAAACAATTTTACATACACTAAAAGTGGAATCAAACATACTTTTATCATGTCTGATTTTTCATTTTTATTTAAACACACAGTCACATTTAAAAAATATTTTATTCATCTTATAAGGAGTGTCGTTTTACTAAATTATCTATTTTAACTATTGGTAGAATTTTTTACCATTATTAATGCAAATTATAATAATATTTTAGAAGTTGTGTATAAAATGATAGTATAGAAAGAAAAAATAATTAAAAATATAAATGACATTCATTTCAAAATATTTTTTTAATTAAAGCGACACTCATTGTCATTATAAGACAAAATGAATAATAATTTGGACAAAATGAATAATAAATCCACAATACATTTTTAATAAAATATTTTATATTTAAATTCTTAACAAAACTATTCTTAGCATTTACCTAATAATAATTGTACTTGTTTTCGGTTTGTGAACTTTATACTTTAAAGAGTAGTATATATCTAAACTCAAGTGATTCATGTAGTGGAGCATCAGAGTTAGTAACTATCATGTTGTGCGAGTTAGAGAGTTCCTTCTAGTGTGTATAATAACTAACAATAGATTTGACTAATAAGTGTACTTAGAAGACTTATTAAGAATATAAGAAATAAAATTAAAATAAATTTTAAATAAAAACCTTATTTGTAGCAATTTCAATATTTAAATTATACAATTTTTAATAAGCTTTTTTATATTTAGATTTTTATAATACTCTGATGTACTTATCAACATTTCTCATAACTAAATAAACACATATGGAAGTAACACGAAAAAATAAAAGGACGGGGTAAAGTCAAGAGTGGACACAAACTGTTCATAAAAAATAATTGGAACATAGAAATCAAATCCAAATACCTTGCCGACCAGAATCCCAATAAATATTAATTTGGATTGACTCAAAATGGAGATTAAGCACTTTGAGTGGGTCATTGTTTTCATCCAACCTCTAATATTTATTCATTTATTTTTATTAAATCTTAATTTTTAATAATTTAAAACCGAATAAAATATATTACGAGTTATAGAAGATTTTGAGGTGGTAATTGGTGAGTGAATACAAAACGGATGAAATCTTGCCATAAGTGAATCGCCACTAAAATGACTCTTACAATATTTGTAAAAGACCGTTCTAAATCTTTTATTTCTGTTGGTTACTAAACTGGATCAATATTTGTCCTAAGCTCCCATCATTTTTCGGTACATTTTGGCATGAAATGAATGTGAGAATTGGAAGAATATATAAACCATAAATGGAGACCAATAATAGAATTATGGTTGAGATAGAAAGTGAACGGATGAAATTAGTTTTCCTAATCAACAGATGAACTAGTTTTGTCCTTTTGTGAGATGAACTAATTTGTCTATTTTTGTGTTTGTTTGTCATGTGATTAAAAGGTATATATTCTCGACAAACATATTACTACTATTATTTTGTGGAGGTCAAGTTAAATACTAAAATATTTTTCAATTTATTTTTTATCACAACCTAAAAGTTGTATTTTTGTTTTTAATAACTAAATTGAGTTCCAAACTTTTTGTCTTAAAAAAGAATGAATATTGAGTCTTTGAATTTTTTGCATCACCGTCTAATTACTACTATTTGTGGATTTAGTAAAAAAAAAAAAAGAAAATATTTATGGAACAGGTAGGCCTGTAGCATCTAATTATTTCCATATTCACATGTGGTTTTTGAGGAAATTGGGTTTTTCACGTTTAAGATAGGTACCCATAGGAAGGGTAGAAAAAATAAAGCATTTAAAGATTGTACACAGTACCCACGACCCACTGCATTCAGATCTATGGACACAATTTTTTTGAGATCTACGCTTTGGCCCTTAATTGAAATTTTGACCATACCACTTGAAAAATAAAAATAGCAAAGACAATTGTGGGTTTTCCCATCTTAATGGGGATATGTATTTTTATGTAATTTAAAATAACTTTTGTAAATTGAAAAGGAAAATTCAAACTACTTGGTAATTATTATCTCAAAATATTCACCAAAAGAAAATCCTATCACAAAAATTAGACTAGTGCTATTGTTAAAGAAATAGTATTCTAGTTTTTTTTTTTATATAGTGTAATATTACTAGTGTCATGTAGCAGCGTTATATAGCACTAATATACATGCCACCATGCATAATAAAGTCATCTGATTTGTTTTTTTTAATGAAATAATAAAGTCATCTGATGTAAGTATGAGTTCTGCTAATGGCACATGCAAGACTTTTCATAATTATTTTACATGTGTTTCTGAAAAAAAAATGATCAAGAATAATAAATCAGTAAGATTTTTTTTAGCCAAATATAAATAAAAATAATTTGTTGACACATTTTTTAGATCGTCGTCGTATATTTATAATATTATAATAGACTTAATTGTAATTTTGGTCTTTTTATTTTAGTTGAATTACGAAAATATTTCTCTTATTTTATTTCTCTTCAGTTTTGGTCTCCAAACAAAATTTTAGACTAAAACTTGATGAAATTTAATTTTCTTATACTTATTTAAACCACACTGTGATGACTCAAGATCTTGTGGTGCAACAATTGTACTTGATATCTATGATCATAAATAGTGTTGTGTGGCTTGAAAAAATGACATTTGATCAAATTTTGGATCAAAATTTTATTCGAGGGACCAAAACTGAGAAGAAATAAAATGAGAAGATTATTTTCGTGATTCAACTAAAATAGAAGATATCAAATCTACAATTAACAATTAAGCTTTTATAATATTATCCAAAACTCACCTACCAATACAATCTCGTATGAGACTTGCAAGTGTTTATATAGATGTTATATTAATAAAAATTTGTTAACAATTGTGTTAATGTACATGTAACGAATCAAATATGGAAATATTAAGTGATGTATTTAATTCTTTGAAAGTTTGAAATTATCTTGAAAGTGATACCCCACCCTTTACCGTACCCTTAAGAATAATTAGGGGTGTACATCTGATGTAACTTCTATTTTTTATTATTTAACATGTATATTTTAAATTAAAAAAATATTTTTTTTGAGTAATTAGTTACAGATTAACTATAAGTAAACTAAATATAAGATATAAAAAAGTAATTCATATATTAATTTTTAAATTTATTAAATAGAAATATAATATTAAAGTTACTTGTAGTACTAGAATCTCTTGCATCCACATTATTCATATTTTTAAAAGACGTATTGAGGGAATTTAAAAGATTAGTCTATATACTTTTATTTTGACAAAATGTTGTTATTATTTTACTCTTCTTATCCTAAAATCAATGTCACTTTAGAAAAAAAAATATTTTAAAAGATATTTTATTTTTGATTTTCAATACAAAATTAATGATTTTTTTTCTTCAATTATATCATCTAACTATTATTATACACAATATTTACAAAATATTACTATATTCCACTTTATATTTATGATGGTAGAAAACTCACTTATTACTAATAAGAATAATTTTGTAAAATAAAAATTATCTTTTATTTATAATATTTTTTAATGAGTCATACGAGACAAATAACATTTAAATTGAAACGTCTTTCTCTTTTATATATGACACACTTTTATGAAAATAAATAAAAATTAAATTACTTTAGATGATATAGTAGTATATAGTCACATAAAAAAAAGTTCCAAGAGAAAAATGACGTTACTCTATTTCTTCACCATGTGTTTTCCTTAATCACATTCATTACAATTTTTCATTTATAAAATTTTGTAGAAAACCAAAAGTATTTAATTTATACAAAGATAGTGTAATGAAGTTGTACTAGCATGTGCTAGTTAATAACAATAATTAGATCATTAAATATGTTTGACTTTTATCAAAATTATTTTTAAAGTCATCATCATAAATAGTTTTGATGTATTGATAATATAAATATTTTTACACTAAGAGTGTATAACTAACAATCTATTTATCTATTTATCAAAACACTCCCACAAACTATTTTGTTGTCATCTCATTGTCAATTTTGTCACATACCTTTATATTTGTCAAGTTAATTGTATGCTTATATGTCACTCTAATTGTACTTGTAAACAAGCTCTATTGTATGCTTACCCATCTAGTGTTATTTAATTTTGTAATTGGGTCACATCAATATCAATAATACCACATCTATTTTGCTAATGACTATTCAACAAAAACATTTTTCCTTCCTTCAGCACTATTTTCCATTTTTAAATATTTTTTTAAAATGTTTAAATCAATTTTTAGCATGTAATAGTTCATTGTTGATTGATACTCTTCAACACTTGATCGATATTATGTCTTAAGAGTGCAATCACTATCCTTGGTGATTATAACAAAATGACTTTTCTTATTAAATACTTGGTTTTTTATTGTTTATTTCATATTTTTTTCTTTTCTCTTTACATTTTTCTTTATCTAGATTGAAACATCGGTTATTACATGGAGATCAAGAGGTTTGTGTTTTAAGTTATAAAAGCTAATCTACAATATAAATTAAAATATGATTGTTCAACCTTCAATATAAGACTAAGAATTAAACCGAGATTAGTAGAAAATGTTGATCTCATGCAATTCATGTATGGATTTCACATGTTTCGTGCTTTGGTTATTAATTTTTTTTTCATTATGTGTATTTTTACTCTAATGGTATATTATATGTTAAAATTGTTTGGATGATAAAAATACTTCTTGCATGTTTAAAAAGGAGATCTTACTTCCACACTAAAAGTAACCTTAGCTACATAGATAGTATAATTTTTTTTTAGTGTGACAGGTCGGTCATATTTTGTACCATTTTTTTTATAAATTTCATTGAATACTTAATAAGACTTTTATATTTTCCTTATTTTTCTTCATATTGTAGTTTTAGATTTAGGGAATTAAAGACAAAGTCATTGGGGTAAGATTTGAATTTGTTTCAGTTTATTGTAGGAAAATGTTTCTAACAATTCCTTTAAATACCATTTTACACTAAAATTGTTGATTGTATACTAAAATATTATTATATTTTTTAAAATATATCACTAGACTCTAAAATAGTTTGCATATGATGTAATTCATTCAAAATAATAAATATTTTATTCTTATTAACAATGATCCTATACTCATATATTCTCTCACATCAAAAGATATTATTTTCAAATTTAATATCGTGACTACCTTATCATTATGTGTTACATTATTGATTTCTCAAGAGTGTCTTTGTATGAAGTCATTGAAAATCTAGAGAATCAAAAGTTTAAGCAATTCAAAATGCTTCAATTGCATTTTCTTCATTAATAATTTGTGTTGTTTGAATAGAACAATTATTTATTTAAATTTTGATCATATTTATAAATTTAAAAAATGTTGGAGCAAAAATGCAAATTAAAAAAGACAAAATCTTTTGAAAATTTATAGGAACAAATTTGAGATTCACATTATATTAAGTTAAGAAGAAATTTCAAATTCTTACCGTTAAGGTAGTATTTAAAATTCTCCAAATTTAGTTTTAACAAAATACTTCATAAAGTCTATCCACTTTAAAAATTCTTCAAATTTATCTTTAAAAATAAAATTTACATAGACGAATGTGAATTATAATCTAAAATTACATCACCTCAAAAAATACTTTCATCCAAAAATACTCTATAAATAATCGTTCGCAAGTCTAAATTTAGTTAAAGTCAAAAACAAAATATAGTTTCCTCATTTTACTTTATAATTTTAAAAAATTTACATTGCACAAACCATTGCTAAGAAGAAAAAAAAAATTAATGTCCTCGTTACAATTTTTTTATAAGAAAAAACCAAAACACATATAATTTTTTTCCTCACTTGTTTTTTTTAATTTGTTTTTTTTTCCCTTTCAAACATTTCAAAGCAATGTACAAGATCTCATGTCCCAATCAATCATGTATCATAGGATGATGAGGGATGAATCTGACAGAGATCTAAATTCTAATGACTGGTAACAAATTAAAACATAAAAGAGTGACAAAATTCCAATCTATATATAATTTGCAGTTGCATTACAAGCTACAACGACCCAAAAACGAAAACTAAATTTAGAGCTTCATTGCCCCAAATCTCATATTACATACTCAAATTCATTTCCTCCTTACAAATTTCACTTTCTCAACACATTTTCATGATAACCATAATCAATCCATTCCACAAATAGAAAAAGCAATTATGAAACCACAAAAAGAATGAAATATAAAAATAAAAAAATAAAAAAAGAGAAAGAGAACTTGATGATTGGATTGATTATTAGCATTGATAACAAAGAATCCGCAATTATAATTGTAATAGTAATAATCAATCATGTAAAATCACTCACAAAACTAAAAGGAGAATTTCCAGATCTTGATTCGAAGATCCACCTTACATTCAGAGTCGATAACGGAAGCAACCGACGGCGACTTACCGGCGGGAACGGTTCCTTTAATTCCTTCACATGTCACTCTAATCCCTACCTTCTTACTCTTCAACCATTCCATCTTCATCTTCACCTTCGTATCCATCTGAATCACCACCGGAAACCCTTTCTTTCTCTTCAAACCCGATCTCAAGCTAGTCAACGATTCCGTATCCAGATCTTGCGAACCTGACACCACCGCCCGGAGACTAGTCTGATTATTCTTACCGGAATCAAACGCCAGCAACGATCCGTTTCCGATTTGAACGGAATCGGAGAACGCGGTGATGGTGAACGGCTCGTAGAAGAAAACGAGGTGGTTGTTCGGATTCTTAGCGATGAGTGTGAGGTTGAAGAGTGTAGTGAGATGTGAAGGCGAATCTGTTGAGGTTTTGAGATTCATCTTCGCAATGCGAAGGTTTGTGATGGAGAATTGTGGTTGGTGAGGATGGTACAGTACGTACAGTGCAGCACCGACAATTGCGGCGAGAAGTGCGGCGGCGAGAACGGTTAGGATTGTCCAGAAGCAACAGCAACAGCAGAGGCTACGGTTAGATCGACGGCGACGGTTGTATTGAGATTGTGGACGGTAAACTTGACGGTTAGGATTGTAAAGCTGAGATTTAACGGGAAGTGGATTTCCGTTAGTTGTAGCGGTGCCGTTAATTGCGGCGTTGCCATTAGGTTTGGAAGTTGGTTCGGACATTGTGAAGTGAAAGAGTGAGAAGAGATGAGAGGAAAGTGTTGAGAAATGAAGAAGCTTTGTAGTGGAGTGAAGGTAAGAGATTGGAACATGAAACCAAAAGTGGATGCTTCCACTCCACCACACTATATCAATATTGGTTTGGTATTTTTATTATTTAATATTTAATATTTTATTTTATTTCATTTCGTAGTAAATTGGACTTTTCCTTTTTATTTGTTTTGTTTGGATTTCAGAGTTTTATTCTCTATGTCTATTGTGTAATCCTAATCTAACCTATAGTTGATGTGATTTAAATTAGTAATTTGATATTGATAGTGCATTTAATAACTTGAATGCCAAGTCATGGTTGGATTGGTTTTTATGCCGTGTGACATAATTTTCTGCTTATATTTAGAACACACGTCGCTCGCTGCCTTTTGTACTATTTCTTGGCTTCTAACATGTGATTGAGTGAACTCTAGGTAACAATTATAGGGTCCCATCCACTCATTTTCAATCTATTTTTTGCAAGAATTCAACACATACACACACTTTTTCCCTTTATTATTTTTAGATCTCAATTAATTAGTTCAATTGATAGAAATTTAAGTGTGTATGTGGTTGAATACAAGGACTTGCTTGGGATGTGCCGGTAAACTATTGCAGGCCTGCCTTGGCAGTTCTTAGGACTTACGGCCATATATTTTCTGAACTCTGTGCTCTCTCATTCTCTAATATTTTCAAAGATATACAACGCACTTTTAAATTAACTCATCCAAATATACATTTGAGTGCTTTTTAAAACATTGGGGGTTAGAAGAAAAAATCATCTATATTTTTCCTCTATATATATTACAGCTATAATTGATTCAAATGTACTACTATAGTATTTGTTTAAATTTGAGCTAGCATGCACACCATCAAAAGATCAAAATTTATTTTCTTATTAGCATGATACCTCTTTTTATAAGTAAACATTTAAATAATTTTACACATTTAAATGCATCAAGAAAAAATGGGAATCCATAGCTCCTCTATGCTATTGAAAATATCGGTTACTGTATATATCGGTTGTTGTTATATGGACATTCAAATATTAACACGTATGTTTATATATATAATTCTATCAAAATATGTTTTTCTATATATATATATATCACCTACCTTTTATTTATTTTTACAACTTATACATTTAAAAAATATTGACAATGATGCCAATTAAGAAATAAAAAGTTGAAAAATATAATATTTTAATGTTATTAATATATTTAGTTAAAAATATTATTTAAAATCACTTTTTTTTTTATTATAAATTGAATAATAAATAAATTCTTACACAAATATATTGAGTTATATATATATATATATATATATATATATACTTTTTTATTTTATTTTTTCTTTAAATGTCCCACTCCCAAATTAAACTCATTGAATGCCTTACTTTTTGGTTTCAACATTCCCTGGAGAAGCGACCTCCTAGAGAGAAATTTGTTTTTATGTCAATAGGAAGTCGTTTCTCGAACTCCAACTGCGTTTTTTTTGTTGTTGTTGTTATATTTAAAAAAAAAACGCAAATGGAGATCGCTTCCCCGAAAAACGATTTCCTATTGACATAAAAAACGCAGTTGGAGGTCGCTTCCCCGGAAAACGACTTCCTATTGGCATAAAAAAATTTCCTCTACAAGAGGTGGCTTTTTTCAGAAAACGACTTCTTGAAATTAAAAACTAAGGCATTCAAAAAATTTAATTTGAAAGTGGCACATTTAAAGAAAAAAAAATAAGAAAGGAATATATATGTAAAAAAACTCAAATATATTAAATTTAAAATGGAAATATGATATTTAAGTTTAAAATGGAAAAATGATATGCAACCTAACATTTGTAGCTAGGTCTTACCATTGACTGTTAGTTTTATAATTATTGTTGTTTTTATTTATTTTTCCCTTTTGACTGATATATCATTTTCGTTGTTGCATTTGCTTGACTCTAAAGTCAAATACCTTACCTTACCCAATCTGCGGAAGCGGGGCCCATTTCTAGTTTTTTTATTTGTTTTAATCAAATGCGGATTTCTAGTTACTTGAATTCATATCACCATCTTAATTAGTATACTAATCTAATTATTTATAACAAACAAACTTAATTGCAATTAAAAACTAAATAAACTTTGTGTAGACAAAGTAATAAATACTACATAAAACTCACATATATAATTGTATTTGAAATTCAAACTTAAATGAAAATATTCAATTTAACAATATTATTATTTATAAGGTGAATTATGTTTTATGGACTAAACACTAAATAAACTTATTATAAGAAATCATGGTGCATGCAATCGAAAATTATAGTTGAAAATAGAATATATTAACTACAGTATAAATACATTAAATATTTAAGTAGTAATAGATCAATTTTTCAACTACTATTTTATTTATATTTATTCTTGTATCGAGTAACTGAGTCCGTAAATCATACCTAAAGAATACAATATTTGATATGACTGTTGACTGAATCCTTGGTTATATTTTTCATGTGTTACGGTTAAATCTAAAAAAACGGCTCAATGAATGAGGTTACAATGCTCTTTCAGTTTGCCCAATTAGTAAACTTGCATCTCCAGTCTAACGCGTCAAATTTTGTACTAAATATTTTATTTTATTTTTGGACTACAAAGTTTTGTACTAAACAAAAACAAAGCAGTTCCGATATATAATGGTTACATTTTGTGTGCGCCTTCAAAACCAACCACGTTGACAAATTCTAACTAATGTTTCTCTTAGGTGAAACTCAAAGCGGATATGTTGGGCTAACTAATACATTATGAACCCAAAGCATGTGTATGTATGTCTCTTAGTTATGAATGTATGAGTCAAGATTCCTTTAACTAACACTACAATCTAGCAAGCTTAAGCAACCATGTTTTAATTTAAATTAAATATATGAAGAAGAAAAAAACTCTAAACAAATGTGATCTTTACCATAATTGACCAAAAGAAAACAAAATACCATTGAACGAACACAAATAAATAATAATGTGCATATCATAACAATTATGTTATTTTTGAACACATAATTATATTTGTCAAAAAAAAAAACTGACATAATAAATCGATATCATATATATATTAACTAGTGTAGATATCAGATTTAATAGGGTGTTAATGTCAAAATTTGTATGGAAGAATAATTTCAAATCTAATATGGGTAAAGCCACATGAATGTGAATATGTTAAAGTCTGAGCCAAAGTAAACAAACATAACGTCGTTCAAAAAGACAAAGCAAGAGCATGTGAAGGAAGCATATGTTTGGCAAAGTACCCTATAAGGGCCAACATGTGCCATGTATGGACTTTTTTAATGTGAAATCCCGAGTCCTCGATGACACTTGGATTCATCGACAATAATAATAAATCCAAACAGCAAACATAAAATATAAAATCATAATGTTAAGTAGATCACAAGTTCACAAAGCATTCTACTCTGCCATGTTAGTTGTTCTCACATCCAACAAATACAAATTCAAAATAATAATAATAATAATAATAATAATAAATCAATGACGACTAAACATAGAATTTTCATTATGCAATGACAAGTTCGAATATTCACAAGGGCAATGATCAATGGCATGGAAGAAAAAAAACAATTCAAGTGATGACAGAAATTCCTCCATGTACAGAAAAATGAATTTGACAGCTAATCTAGTTAGGCTTACAAGTTACGGAAGTTAACTTCATTGATGAATAGAATAACAAGAACTACTTGATATACCAATTTCCACAAGTTTGGTGGCTGGAATGCAAAAGAATTAGAGAGTGAAGTAATAAGTAGGTCGCGAGTTTAATTTTCACCCTTATAAAAATTATGCCGTTGCAAAAAATATCAATTTTCACAAGATATTTTGATCAAATGGCATTTGAAACTTGAGTTCCCTATAGATGAGCGTTATTATGCTTAGAGAAATTGAGATCAGCATCATGTTTTTTTTTTTTAATTTCAAAAAACTGTTTTATAAAATCAATGTTTTAGTACCGAATATATTACTCGATGAGTCGTATATTAGATCATTTTCTTTAATACGTTTTGCGGTGTTAGATAATATTATTATATATTAGTAGTAAGGGTATTTTAGACAATTCTAGACAATTCTATTCTTTTATATATATACTCATTGTAACCCTATTAACTGTGGTTTTGGTTCATTCTATGTTATGAAACCCTAGAGCGGTTGTTTCTCTTCTTCCTCTTGCTTTCTCTTTTCTTTGTTAACATGGTATCTAGAGCCTATTTCGATCCTCCTTGAACGATCTCGCCTCTATTCCGCTGTCGAGTTCCCAACAATTAGGGAATATAATTATAGTTTCTCTTTTCTAACATTCCAATATTCGGTGAGATTTTTTCGTTAAACCGTGTCTCAATTCTGCTTTACCCTTTCTTTGTAGCTTTTCGTTTATTTTTAGCTGATCAGTAAAAAAATTTTATTAGGGTTCTATAAACCTTTCCACAAGCCATTAGGGTTTGACGCTCTAACCAACCGAGCTAAAAAGAACAATGGGT
>NC_021164.2:73358063-73415418 GCF_000331145.2 Cicer arietinum | reverse complement strand
GTTTATGTTTGATTGTATGCCTGTCAAGAATGTGCTTAGTTGGAATGCGATGATTAGGGGATATTGTGAGAATAGACGACCGCACGATGCGTTGAAGTTGTTTTGGGAAATGAGGGGACGTTTGGATGTGGAAATGAATAAAGTGACGGTTGTGAGTGTTCTTCCTGCTGTTGCTGATTTGAGTTCTTTGGATTTGGGTGTTTGGATTCATGGGTTTGTGCAAAGGAACCGACTTGATGAAGATGTTCATGTGTATGCTTTGGTTGATATGTATGCAAAATGTGGGGAAATTGGAAAAGCTAAATTGCTTTTTGAGGAGATGAATGAAAAAGATACATCGTCGTGGAATGCTTTGATAAATGGTTATGGTGTCAATGGTTGTGCGAAGGAAGCGTTAGAAGTATTCGCAGCAATGTTACGGGAAGGATTTGAACCGAATGAGATAACAATGACTAGTGTGTTATCTGCTTACCATTGTGGTTTGGTAGAGGAAGGAAGAAGATGCTTCAAAGAAATGGAGAGATTTGGAATTGTGCCTCAGATTGAGCATTATGGTTGTATGATTGACCTTCTAGGAAGGGTTGGATACTTGGATGAGGCTGAAAATTTGATCTTCTGTGTTGTCGCTCTGTCTGTTGCTTCTTCTGTTTGATTGCTAATCTCTCTAGTGATTTGCTTTGTTGCTTCTCTCTTTGTTTAGTTTGGTTTGATATGATTTAGTTTTGTTTGGTTCTATTTGGCTTGGTTTGTTTGGATTTGGTTTCGTGGTGCTACTTATTTGGTTGTTCCTATCTGTTGATTTTGATATGGTTGTTTCGTGGTGCTACTTCTTTGGTTGTTCCTATCGGTTGATTTTGATATGGTTGTTGCTCCTTTTTTTGGTCGCTCCTTTTTCGGTTTGATTTTTTGTTGGCTTGGTTCTTCTCTTTGATTGTTGCTTCTTCTTTGGTGACATCCCTCTTGTCCCCCCGGCTGTCCAACCACCTCCTGCGATTGTTGATCCTCCTCGTTACCCCTCTCATCATCATCTTCAGCATAGAATCATTACTCTACCGTTTGTCTCTTCTTTACAGATTGCTGATTTGTTCACAAAGATGCATTCCATTAAACGTTTTCGTTTTTTTTTAGTTGACAAACTCTCGATGCTCCATGTTAATGCATCGTGAGTTTGAGGGGAGATGTTAGATAATATTATTATATATTAGTAAGGGTATTTTAGACAATTCTAGACAATTCTATTCTTTTATATATATACTCATTGTAATCCTATTAACTGTGGTTTTGGTTCATTCTATGTTATGAAACCCTAGAGTGGTTGTTTCTCTTCTTCCTCTTGCTTTCTCTTTTCTTTGTTAACATGCGGTACTGTCAAGCTATTCAATTATTGCATTGACTTCATGATATTTGATCCGAGAGGAGATTGCTTTGCTACTACTCCAAGTTAATGCATTGATTAGTCGTTCTACCCACAAGGTGTTTGTATAATTGTATGACTCAAGCTGTAGGATTATTGCATGGGGATTTTATTACGAGATCAATGAAGCGATTTGTTATTCTGGTTGTGCTTATCTCATAGAGTTGTGATTTTGTCCATTTTATTCAAAGCAATCACATTTGAGACAAACAATGGTAGTTGCTCTCTCTAATAGGAAGTGAAACCATCATTTGCAAAATAAAGCCAATGGTCTGTTCCAGTTTTTAGTTATAATAAACAACAATTGAATCTTTGTATTGAAGATAGGTGGTGGCAATGCTTTTGCAAAGACAAAATTGTATTATCTTATTTTCCCTTCACAGTTTGAACTGGATCTTTACATTGGCTTATTATTTTGTACTGGTTTTGTTTTGCTAGTTGTTATCATTTGCTCAATTGCTTTGGAATGAATTCAGTTAATTAGGTGTGTGGCATAATTTCGTTTTTGTAATTTGCTTTCAGTTTTGCCATTTACAGAAGGCATTGTTGTATTTTTCCATTTTCAAATTGCTTAACTTTGCAATTTCTAAAATTTCAGGCCTTTTTTACCGTGTTGTTTAAGGGTATGTTTGGTTCAATTGATAGGAGGAGAGGAGGAAGAAAGATGATGTATTTTAATTTTATGTATTTTTCATTTAAAAGAGGAGAAGGGAGACGACATTAGGTATTTTAATTGCACATATGTTTAATTCACAATGGGAAGGAAGAATTTTTTAAACTAATTTACCTTTTAATCCTTATAATCTTAGATTAAGTCTTTATGATTTTTTTTTTTGTTGACAATATGGGGTCAAGCCCCAAGAAAACAAAAAGAGACAAAAACTAAAAGTCCTTAGGAACACCTACCAAACTTATAACGGTTAATACAGTGAGTGAGGAGAAATTCGTGATAATTATATTTAAGATATGGTCAACTCGAGAGAAGAAAGACCGAATTTAAAAAAAGTATCAACTACTTAATCGATTTCAAGATGGATGAGAGATATCTTAAAGTGATCTAACTTTGCAACCACTTTATTTATACGAGTGACAAGACCATAACATAAATGTCTATTAAAATAATTTTTTATAATTAAGGACACCTCTACTTGATAATCTGATATCAATGTTTTTGAACCCTATAGAAAAAGCAAGTTCCAAACTGTTATATATAGTCCAATGTTGTGCCATCGAGATCGTGTAAACCCTTAATGCATATGAGTAGCCAAATATGAAAGCACCAGTGTGATCACGAACCACTCCTCCAGAAGCTGACATTCCATTCGAGTTTTGGATTGCACCATCTACATTACAAGCCACTCAACCATCCTCGAGGTAATGGCAAGCAAGCCAACGTTTAGGGGGAGTCGACACACCCTTAAGACGAACATGAATTAGATGAGTATTTGATATAAAAGTCGTTTGATACTTGGCTTTGGTGGCTATGATAGACGCAATTGGATTGATATCGGAGAATATCATATCGTTGTGTGCCTTCCGCATATTGTCATTCACCGTAACAAATAAGATACTTCAATTTAGGTTATTGTTCGTAAAAACACTCTTCAATTTATTCAAGAGTCATCTATTCATATATATAGTAAAAAAACACATTCGTCATATTAAGATGAAACACATAATAACAAACATGTGATGTATGTTGTCAATCGCACACATGTCGCTACTCGTCATATAATGGTGAATACGTCGAAGGTTTGTAAACAAACAACCACAAACAACTTTTCAAAAAACACCTCAAACGTTAATATCTAATCACTTTCAAATAATTGAAACTTATCTTCCACTAATGTATCATTCAAATCTTTATTGCTTAATAGACTTATCTAGAAGAAAATGGCACATTTAAATTCCCAATCCAAAATAATGTGCCCTTATTATTTTAAAACTATTTACTTCATAATATATAAATATTGTACTAGTATTAGTAAATACAATAGAATATAAAACAGAACAAAAATAAAATATACTAATTACAGGTAACGATGAGATTTATATGTGTAAATAATAGTAAAATGAAAATGTAAATGACAAAAAAGAATATATATATATATATATATATATATATATATATATATATATTAAATAAATAAATAAATAAAAAGTTTATGGCTACGTAAATGAAGGTTTAGTAAACAACCATCATGAAGATTCTCATATGAACAATACATGAGAACGCAGACTAACAATTTAAAATTTTAACGAGGATAGTTTTAGATATTAAGATAAAATTGAGAGTAACTTTGTCGATGAAGTTAATATTTTTATAGTATTCCTTTTCTCCCTTCCAAATTTTCCAATTTTAGGGAAAGCAAAAAATGAATTTATTAAGGATGTGAGTCTCTCCTCCCATTTCCTCCAAAAAGTTGATCTGAACACTTATATTTTAAAGATTTACTCTTCTCCTCTATATTTATCTTCGATCAAACTAACCTTAAACAAAGAAAAACTAGTTATGGTTACGTGGTTAAAAACCAAAGAAAAACACATCACAAAAGCACTTGAGAAACAAATAATAAGCTTAATTGTAATTTTGATCTCTCTATTTTTATCAATTCATGACATTAGTCCTTCTAATTTTAAAGTCGTCAGTTTTGATTTTTTGCTCAAATTTTTGAACTAAAAAAATGATTATTTGACATATTTTATATTATGTGACATACAATTTTATGATATAGAATCATTTAGATACATTAATTACAAATATGAAAAAAATAATGAAGTTGAAAGTTAAGTTTTTAGGATATTTTATTCTGATTTCATGGATGTTAATCATTCTACATCATTGTATCATATGTCACGCTATTTAAAATACGTCACATTGCTTTTTTTTTTAGTTAAAAAATTAGACAAAATTGTCGATTTTTAAAATATAGAGACTAATTTCGTGAATCAATTAAAATAAGAGAACTAAAATTGCAATTAAGCCAAAACAATAAAGCTAGTTGGTGTGAATTGAAAAATTAAGGAAGCCTCACATACGATGGACAACACACACAAATTGACCACCACACATGTGCGTCGTTCGTCCGACCGACTCGACAAGGTCTAGTCCAAGTGGTGTATTATTTTTTTAGTATCGGAAAAATTTAAAAAAATTAAACTTTATGCGTGTGTTTTTCTCTCTAATCACGTATCTGCCCTCCACCGAGTCAACGATCAACAACTTATCCGGTCTATTGGATCATATTTTTTTTCTCTCCATCAGTTGCATAAATCCTCTATAAATAGAGAACTCTGCTCAGTTGAAAAATCAAACCAAAAGAACTCCAAGAACTCAGAATTTTCTCTCCTCCTCCCTTTCCTCTTCATCTTCTTTTTCTTTCTTCGAGTGATCATTGTATCATATTACCAGTGACTTTAATTGTCATATTAAGAGTGTATTTCTAAAACGATTTTCGACGGTGCAGTAGAATTCAAATATAATTTGTATGGTTTGTTTTATTATGTAGACTTCGTGGTTGATAGTATGTCTTGCACAATTTGAGCAGTGCCGGAAAACGTATAAAAAATAGCAATCTAGTCCGCGACTCAACCTAGAAATATTTTCGGTGGCTGAAAATTTGTTTTGAAACAGTTTTTCCGAAACTCAAAAATAACACAAACAAACACCAATATCAAGGATCGACTTAGGTCGGATTTGGTCAAAATTTGTTTTGAAACAGTTTCTCCAACAATTTTCTGCTTTTTATATTTTTTTTAATAATATTGAAAATTCAAATTAATTTGCGCCCCTTGAAGAGTTGTACACGGACGGATTTAGGTCGGATTTAGTCAAAATTAATAGTCAAGTTGGGTCAAATCGTTTATTTTTTTAATTTGGATTGAATTGAGTTGAATCGTAGTTTACCCAAATTCTTTTTGTTTTTAATTTTTTTTTAAATCATATTCTTATAAAAATAAACTATTTTACTATATTATTGTCCAAAAACACAATATAATACGTATTCATTGTTGTTTTAGCATCAAATATGTACATACAATAAATATTAAAACTATAAATTTCATCATAAAATACTTACGCTCATGAAAATTATCGAAGTTGTAGGGACATAAAATAATATAAAATATTTACAAGTATCAAAATAATTAAAGTACAAGATTCTAAAATAATTAAAAAAATAGAAAAAATGATCTATCATATGCCAAACCTTATCAAATCTAAAGTTTATAAAAAAGTAAAAAGTACATAATGAAATTGGAAAAGTTGGGTAGACCAATTTTATCCAGACTAATTCAGATTTTACTGAGTATTCAATTTAAGTGATTGATTTTCTTGTTTTAAAAACTAAATTCACCCAATGATTCAATTCAAACTATTTTTCTTAGTCGGTTTTATTGAATGAGTTTTATTCGACCTATGAATAAAAAATATACTTATTTCTTTGAAATAAAATATAAACAAAATTGTATATTTAAAAAGCTGATATATATAGTTTTAATAATTAATCAAATACATGAAATTTTTAAATATAATTTTTAGTATTTTATTTTAGAGAGAGTAATTAGTTGAACTATTAGCAGACTACCGGTACACCTCGCTTGTTTTTGCAAACAAACATAGACAAATAAATTAAAATAAGCATCGTAGTATCAAGTGCAAATATACCTCGGGGGCAAAGCACTTGTTTATAAGTTAAATTTTCTCTGTTATTGTTCTCATCATTTATGTTCTATTTTCACATAGACTGACATAAAGAAGTTGGGGAAAAAATTAATTCTCTTAATGATAATAGAGTTTATATAGTGATGTGACTTATTATTGTTACTAGTATACGAGTCCGTGTACTCTACGAAATAGGTTAGTAATTTTAAGTTAATATTAATATACTTTTTATATTTTATATCCTATTTTATTATGTATATATTTAAATTTAATCTGATGTGGCAGCAGTGTAATAAATTAATAAGTTTTAGTTCACATTAAAAATTATCACATTGATGTGTTTTATTGTGTGAGACTCAATTTAATAAATTGTCAAAATTAAGGGACTAAAATTGTATAAATAAATAAATAAAAAGAAACAAAATCTATGAGTTTCTAAAGAGGAGATCCAAAACATTGATTAAACGTATAACATATTAGTTGATCTCATAGTTTTTTAACATTTAAAATGTGTTGCATACGTACTTAAATTTTAACTAATGATATATTAATATAGATTATTGTATATGATATACGAATTAAAAATATAATAAAATATAGTTCTATTTCAAATTATCATCAGTAGCTCACTACCAGAAAAATTAGCTCAGTTTTAGCGTCGGGCTACGACTCCGACGCTAATTAGCGTCGATCAGATGCTATTACGTAAAAAACATTCCGCGATTTTTTATATCGTGCGCGTCGGTATGGCCGACGCTAGGTAAAATTACTTTAGTTTGTTTTTATGTTAGTCAACATTTCAGTGTCGGAAGGGCCGACGCTACCTTGTCTGATTGGTTAAATTTAATTTTTTAATCCTTTTTTAAGTAACTAATATTTTTTTATTTGTCTACGTGCGCATTATTATAGTATCTGTTTAATTAACTAAATTAAAAGTTTTGATGTATTTATCTATTGTTAGTTTGCTATCTATTTTCTCTTTTTAGCAATTTCAGTTTAATACAATCTTAGGGTTCATTTTTTGGAAATTTTGTTGTTTACTTGTTTCTTCAAAATCAATGTATAACCCTTAATTTTAAATATACTTCTTAATTGATGCTGATGCTGCAGAGTCACGAGCAGCATCCATACTTGCGGTGGGTTTATTATTAATTTGTTTTATCATGGTTTATTAAAGCTGCTTATTGGAAGGTCTTATTAAATATACTGCTTATTGCTAGTTGAATTCGTATTATTTATTGGATAAGTAGCATTCCAAAATCATTATCTTACTGATCAAGGGTGTTTTTCAGGGTCTGAGTTTCTCTCCTGAGATGCAGAAGAAGCCAACAAAAGCATTTTCTGGAGGGTGGAGGATGCGGATAGCTCTTGCCCGCGCACTGTTTATAGAGCCTGATATTTTTCTTCTTGATGAGCCTACGGTAACTCATCATTATAAGTTTCTTCAATGATTCATGTATCCCTTAATTTATAGAATTTTGGAACATTATTCTATTCTATTTTGTTGCAGAACCATCTCGATCTTCATGCTGTCTTATGGCTTGAATCGTACTTGGTTAAATGACCAAAAACATTTATTGTTGTTTCTCACGCTAGAGAATTTTTAAACACGGTAATGTACTCGAAGATCTTGCTTTGATTAGGTGTTTTGTTGATTAAGTGCATTGTCTAAATGGGTTCCCAGCATATTTTTTTATTATTCTTGTCAACTGTATCTACAGGTGGTTACTGATATAATTCACTTGCAAAACCAAAAGTTGACTACTTATAGAGGGAATTATGATACTTTTGAGAGGACTCGGGAAGAACAAATTAAAAACCAACAAAAAGCATTGGAGGCACATGAGCGTTCATGAGCTCATATGCAGGTAACAATGTTTTTATGGTGGGATGTAGCTACAAGTTTGAGTTCCTCACTCCAGATGATAGACCAGGTGCACCAATAATAAGTTGCAGGTAGAACATTTATATCTTACTTGGTTTGCTTTGTGAACAATATAGGTTTATAAATACCAAAGAATACAAAAATATAATGTTTGTCATACACAGTTTAGGCCTTATCCCTTATCTAATTTGGAAATGTTTGCTTTGTGGTTGGTCCAAATGGCATAGGAAAATCTACTATACTTAAGTTAATTGCTGGAGAACTACAGCCAAGTTCTGGGACTGTCTTCCGTTCTGCCAAGGTAATATATATTACAGCGGTAAAGTTGTCCTACAACTTTACTAACACGAGCTACTTCTTTTCGCTTCACATCAATCACATGCTTTCTACTGTTTTGTATTTTATTTTCTGCTTCTTACATGACTCTGTAGTCAATTTTTTGAATGTGTCCATTTTCTTCTAATCCATGATAAGGTCAACAATTGACGTCTAACTCTTAGCTTTGTCTTGTGTTTTGCCAATCAGATACAAGTCTAAAACCTGGTTTGCTTTGAAAATGGTAGTGCTTTATTTTACTACATTACACTCGAGCTAGAATTTATCAGATTGAAGACTTATTCTGTCCTAATGATGTCTTTTCATGCTTCGAGATTATTTTGAATCATTGTTTACACATCTTCCCTGTTTACAGGTTCGTATAGCAGTGTTCAGCCAGCACCATGTTGATATTAGAGAGATACCAATGTTGAATATTTATATGGATAACAAATAGCAGCTTAAATTGAACCTTCCAATGATTACATGTTATTTATGCTTTGTAGGTGTCCGTGTTGTTTGCTGAATGGTATATGATATGTGAACTTCCTGGTTTCAGGTTAGACTTAATTGTTTAATGATAATTTTAGCATTGGAGAAGTTCTTGTTTGTAAGCTTTAAACTATTTGTGTGATTTATAATGGAAATGTTGGTATGACTGGATGTATTAAAATTTCTTTTTCTGGAAGATGGACATATAGTTAATAAGTGATCATTGACTTCTAGTTCACTCTGTTAGAGCTTTTAGTGTTTATGTTGAGACCCCATACTTACTAGGTATATTGCAAACTTACTTTTCATAATGCTTGGACATCTGGTTTTCTTTGTTATTTTGATTACTTTTAGAACTTCAACTAGTAGTTATATTGGGTTTTGGTTTTTAATGTTGGTTACAAATGAACAAATTACTTAGTCTATCCATAAATATGCTTCGTGAACCGGAAAAACCACAGTCAAATAACTGGTCTTCCATGTGAACAACCCCAAGAATTTTCTGCTCCTTCAAACACGAGAGTTAACTGAGAGTTAATTTGCTATTTGCTGTCATCTAACTTATCTACAAACACGAAATTTACAAGGTATTGCGCTTCTATAGTATCTCCTCGGTATTTACTGTCCTCTTGTTGGTATATCTGAATTTTATGGTTAAGATAACTTTTTCTCTGCTACACTTTTGTTGTTTTGTGATGTTTTACTTCATTCTTGGTTGTAAAAATATAGCACAAGAATGCAGAACAGAAAAGAAAACTGGGTGATGATAATGATGAGGCGATTGTATATGTAAAGCCTGAGGATGAACTTTTTCACAAGGTATTAGTATCTTGGTGCCATCATTTTGACGTACTTTGTCTCTGATTACTAATTATTGTCCAAAATAATTTCCAGTTAAGCTCGTGGTCCTTCTGTTTTCCTTTGCGCACTCAGCAGCCTGCACCTCATGAGGCAAGTTATGTGATTCTTACGTATCAGTAGACTATCATTGTGAATCTGTGATGTTTTTATTAATCTGCTGAAAGTTACTCGTTTTTTTGTCAATTTCTGAAAGTAATTTGAAACGCATAGTGCTATCTCTGTCGGTCGGAGAAATAAATAAGCACTATATTTGTTTACTTCTTTGGGTATTGGCCATGTGGTTTCTATTGGGGTTGTGGTGTTTATATAAATGGAATGCAGTGTGCAAAATTTTATGAATTTTGTTCTCTACAAATTGACAGAAATGTAGCTTAGTAAATTTTAATAATTTTCTTCTCTACAAATTTTAATAAACTTGTTTGTTGGATGGTTGTCTGTTTTACTTTGATTGTTTTCATGATTTTAGACCATGTTGTTTGTTAAGGGAAACTAGGAAAGGCTTTAGCATGTTAGACTAAAATGTGATTGCAGAGGAACTAATTTAGTGGAAGTGCATCAAACCACCATAAGATGTTACTCTGCCCGAGTCTCTATATTTATTTTGGAGCAGTGTCAACTTTTACTTCATTCTGTTTTGATTTTTCAGTTTGTTTTAATTATTATATTGAAGTCATTTCATGAAGGGGGCGAGGAAGACTTTAAGCAAATTTCTCTGTCAATGTTCTTTCATGTTACATATTGAGAATATCTGACACTAATAGTTTTGTTGACTTTTTATCGTTGACCAACTAGCGTCGGTCAGACCGACCCTTTATTATAAAATTATTTGACAACTGTATCATCCGGCGGCAATCCGGCTCAAACGTTTTTTTACAAATGACGTGGCAACAGATATAACTAGCGTCGGATGATCTATAATAACTGGTAGCGTCGCCGTAGAGTGGTTCGACGCTACATTAGCTTCGACCGTTTAATCTAGGTCTGACATCGACGCTAAATCAACATTAGCGTCGGCTTTTTGCCTATTAGCGTGGGTTTTGGCCGACGCTAAGTTCAATTTTTCTAGTAGTAGTTTAAAGGATTCCTTGTGGTACTCAATTTATAGGACTCTATTTTGTTATCGTAAATCTTATTTTAAATGGATATAGTATTGATCATTCTAATTAGACTTTAGTTCATCAGATTAACAAGTGTCTTCGTAGATTATATTTTTATAAGTTGAAGCGTGTGCATAGAGAAGTAAATAAGGTTGAAGCTTTTGTTGCAAAGTTTATTTTCTCTCTTTCTAAAAACAATATCATTTTTTATATTTGTTATGCCTTCTCATTTAATGTCTCGTTGGCTGATTTTAGAAGTTTTTTTTAGTTAATAGACGTGTAATCATTATGTTTTATTTTTGGGGCTTACCCTTATTTTACACAAAAATAAATTATATTTCTAATTTCGAATTATGAATGTATCAATAAAAAATAACATTAATTTAATTTAATTTAATTGTTCATAAAAATAAATTAATTGTAAATTTATTTCTTTTGTAAAATGTGAAATTCACACAAATATATAGAGAAACATAACATGCAAATTAAATTAGAATTTATTCCGATAATCAATATTGATCAAGAATATCAATTTGACAAAATAAATACATGAAAAAATTTTAAATATATTTCAAAATGGAACAATAAAAATAAAATATAATTTTAATTACATCAATTTAGATACAATCCCTAATTGTGAAATTCAGTATCTGATCAACTTTTTAGTTATCTATAGAGAAAATATCGATTGAATATATATAACATTACTATTTTTTTTCGTGATATATGACATTACAAATTTGACTTACAAACCTTGTATTTTTTTTTTTTCGACAGGATTTATGGATCTATATTATAAATTTACACTGAACAAAAAAATTCAAACAAACAATATCTCCAAATTTTGAATTCTGTTTTATTTAAAACTCATACATAAGTAGATATTATGTATTTTTTAACGAGATATAATATTAAAAAACATAATATTTACTGTAAAATTTATTAAGGTAATTAGAATAAAATAATAAATATAAAATATTGAGATTAGATTGTATAACAAAAATAGAATAATTTTTAGACGAATACACTAAATATTTACTTTATTGGCTATTGGGCTTAGAGACTTTCGAGTGTAATATAAAGCTCTTTGAGACAAAAATTAATAAGACTTCTTTTATGTGTATTTTTTCGTTATAAACTACAGAGTTACGAGGCGATACAATTTAAACTAAATTAATTAACTTACATAATGACAAAATTGAAATGAACATAGTTTATAAAACGTCATATTTGGGAGAGAAGAATAGAAACAAATTGATATAAATATTGTTCTTGAAGCATTATTTTTTATGCCTCTTTTTTTTTCCTCTTTATTATGTGTTTTACTCGCTCTTTGATGTACAGTTGTGTTTGTTATTTATTTATATATATATTAGCATGTGTTCTTGTGGCAGACCTAATTATCTTACTTTTTTGTTTGCACGTTGAAAAAATCTAACTCACACGATGTTCATATTATAAATGTATAAATATTATTTATGTTATATTTTTTTTACACATTTTTATTTTTTGTATCTTGTGAATAGGGATGAGAATAGGTTACGGAGAATTGTACCGTGCACCCCTCCATTTTTACCTCCCACCCCCCTTATTTTTTTTTTCTAATGACTATTTTACCCTTTTTATTTTATCACTCTCTTTTCTCACCCTCACTTTCGAAACTTACAAAAAATTTCTTAATATTCGAAAGTTTTAAACTTTCGAAATAATTAAAAGTGAGTTTTATTATCTATTCGGAACTTTTGTTAAATTAGAAACTTTCGAAATATAATTTTACAGAAATAATTACCAATTTCGAAACTTTCGATGAATATGAAAGTTTCGAAGTTAACAATTCCATAAAGTTTCGAAAGTTTGGAAGAATTTGAAACTTCTGAAACACATATCATTCGGAACTTTCGTTGAATATGAAAGTTTCGAAATGAAAATTTCCAGAAAATTTGGATGAATGTGAAACTTCCGAAACACATATTTTTCAAAAATTTCAAACATTCGAAGTAAGTCAATTTCGAAAGTTTCAAAAAATTCCAAACATTCGAAATTTTCAATTCATTTTTAGAAAATCTGAAAAGAAACTTCCGAAATTAGATATCAAATTTAATACTATTAATTTATTACTATAAATATATTACTATTTATTACTATAAATTTATTATTATAAATTTATTAATATTTATTAGTATTAACTCATTACTATTTATTACTAATAAAAATGCATTTCAGAACTTTTCATGAATAGCAAAATTTCGAAACTGAAAAACTTTACGTTTCTGAATTTTATATTTCGAAACTTTCAGATTGTCAGAAAGTTTCGAAGGTTTCTGCATTTCAAAAGTTTCATGTTCATGGAAACTTTCAAAACTTTCGAAAGTTTCAAAATTTTGGGAAAAAATGAACTTCGAAAGTTTCATGTTCATGGAAACTTTCGAAATTTAGAAAGTTAATATTTCGAAAATTTCAAAGTTTCGAAATTTATCTTACTTTTGGATTTCGAAAGTTTCAAAGGTTCGAAAGTTTGCAAATGTAATTCGGACAATTCAAACTTCCGAATAAAATGGATGAAAAAAAAAAAAAAGAGAGAGAATTTTTTTGGGAGTTTTTACTAATAATATTAGGGGCAATTTGGAATTTTTCTTGATGATGAGGGGGGTGGGAGGTACAAGGGGGGTGCACGGTACAAAACCCTAGGTTAGGTCGTCCATCAGAAGCCTATGGTCTGGCCTACTATTGCCTGATCTGGTCTGACCTATTTAATAAAAGGTTAGGCTCAGACTATTTTTAAAGCCTATTTATTTAAATAGGTCAGACTCATGCTTATAAAAAAACCTATTAGGCCTGACCGGCCTATATATATTTTATTATTTATTTATTATTATTATACTAATAATATTATTTCCTATTTTAAATTCTATCAATTAGGTAATCACTCGGTTAGCATTCCATATTCAGAAGTTGTTATATATTCGGTAGCGATTTCATATTTAGTAGTCATTCCATATTAGTTCAATTCGTCAATCAGTAGTCTTAATAATGAGCGTGTTTGTTTCAGAAGAAAAAAAATATATATTATTTGACACAAAAAAATATTTTTTAGGGTTTAAAGGATATTTGTTTCATATTTTTTTTAAATTATTTTAAATAGGCTTCCAGGTTAGGCAAGACTTTTAAAAAATTCAGGCTATGCCGAAAAAGATAAAAGCCTATGATAAGCCGTAAGCCAGACTTATGTCTAAAAAATAAATCGTAGGTCTATTCTCATCCCTACTTGTAAAGTACATAGAGATTTTCTTTAGACATTTTTTATATAGAATTATTTTTAATTTTATTTTACTCATTAATTTTTTAATAAATGTGATACAATTAGTGAATATAAATTGAAAAAAATATTCTATTTTTGGATACAATAATTGTAATTTTGCAAAAAAATAGAATTTTATATTTTGTACAATTGTAACAAAATCATTTAAATACATAATAACAATAATATCAATAAATAAATTTCCTTATCCATCATAGTCCAAATTCAATTGAGATTATCATTAATGGAATTCGGATTTTAGTGTAAACCTTTTCTAAATCAATAGCCTCAATTGCATATGATATATACAAAAGTTATAGTGTTAATAACTCATATCTATAAAAAAAAAAATGGAAAAATTGAATCAAACCAATCAATTAGATAGTTTTGTGACATATCCTGGATTAATTTTTTTTGCAATGATGAGTATTTGGTAAATATTACCAGAGACATACTTATCAGCAACATTTTAATTTTTGTATCTATACTGAAAATTTGCTTTTTATGCTTGTTTCGGGATTCTAGAATAACCTATGTTAGAAGAAACAACTAATTACATTCATTATATCAAACTATATATATATATATATATATCAATCAGTAGCATAAATCTTGTTCCTGTATAAAAAATTCATTTCTCGGTATTAAATAGTATTAAATAAGTTTATAATCATATAAACGAAAAATTGATCATTTTATTGATGATGAAATACAAAAAAAAAAATTAAAGAGTTTCCAAAAGAAAAAGGTAGTTTGTTATGATTAATGTCCTTCAGAAAACTACTTACGATCAACTCTTGACTAATACTTATTGCATAAACAGCATCATATTTATAAGAGAATAATAGAAAGAAATTTGAAAGATTAGAAGAAAATTTTAAGTCAAAAAAATATATAATAGAATGACTTTTGTTTAAGTTTTTTTCTTTTCAAACTTTGGAGCTATTATATTCTATATATAGACATACAAACATGTGAAGCTAGGTATAATATTTTTAATCAATCGCATAATGAAATTTTGAATGAATGACAAAATTATTTTCTATAAGAAAAATACTAATTATTGAAATTTGGAATATAATTGTTGAAATTTGGGATGCTAATTAATGAAGCTAGGTATAATTATTTTGAATGAAATTTGGAATTGATAGCCATATGGGAAAAATTATTGAAAAATCAATTCATATTCTGATTGCCAATTAAAATTTCCATTCATTGTTGTCTTTTATTTCTTTATATTTCATAGTCATATCATGATTATCAATTCCAATTATCATTCATTATATTTTCTTTTAATTTTTTCGAAATTCATTAAATTTGTTTAATAATAATCATAATTATTTCTAATTATTAATATGATTTAATTTATTAATTTGACTGCATTAAATAAATTTTATTAAAATTCATATTATTATTATCTGTTGACCAAAAATAAATAATATATAAATAATTTACTAATTTATTATTTTATTTTTAACAGAAATTTTTAGTGGGATATTGCAAGGAGTTCTATGGTGTAAGGACCGATAACAAAATATGTTTTTTATATTTATTCTTGTTGAAATAAATAAAAAATGTTTATAACATAGATATAAATAATAATATAATATAATATAATATAATATAATAATAAGTATTATTATTATTATTATTATTTATTATTTATTGTTTATTGTTTATTGTTTGTGTCTATATCTTTTAAAATACTAGTAGTTTATAAATGAAGATGGAGAATAGTGAGGATTAATTTAAGGGCATTAGTTTAATATTGAATATACTATCAATTTTCCTTTGATATTGTAGGGATACGATTTATCCCTTAAATTTAAAAATAAATAAATAATATTATTCAATTAAATGATATCAGATAAGTTAATTCAACTGTTGATTTATTTTATTTACGAGATTCACATAGACGACGTTAACTGTTTATGTGACAAAATCAATTGTCAACCAACTTAATGGTGTTTTAGATAGGGGTTAAATTCTCCAATTTAATAAACATGGAGACTCAATTTTGAAAACTAATTTAAAACTCAATATTTTTTAAAACTTAAATATGTCGTCAAATCATCCCTCTTAAACAAATATAGCAAATATACAAAAAAATGTTAATATTGAAATTAAACAAAGAACAACAAACCAGTGAAAACGAAATCCCTAAATTGATAAATAGTAAAATGCATGCAAGAAATTGTACATGTTGCTGAAATATAAAATCACTAACTAATTCGTCGATATTAAACTAGTTGGCGACGATGAGCGCAATGAAAAAACGATCGTAAATGATCCTGAGTGATATTGAGTTGTGAAATATGAAACAACCGTAAATAGATGGTGATGATAGAAATGAATAAATGATGGAGATAACGAATAAGAAGAATATGAACAGATGATGGGACAAAAAAATATATAAAAAATATAGGATAAATAGAAATAAATTGAATATTTTATAATAATTTAAACCAAAAATATATAATAATTAATAATAATTAGTTATCATTTTTAATTAGTATCAATTTTGGAAACTCCATTTTTAGTTTAATAAAGTTTGTTCATTTTTTATTGAAAATATAGTCAATTTTGTCTTTAGAATTATATATTATAATTCAAAATATATATTTTTTGAAATATTACTCATAAAATTGATTTTTAAACACAAATTAACTTTTGTATGCCTCATTAAGTAAATATATCTTAATATAAATTATTTTATATTTAATTCGTTATTAAATAAAGATTTTGTTTGTTACAATTTATTTAAAAATACATTTTTTTAAATAATTACTTTAAGGTGTTTTCATCTCTTTATTACTATTTTAAATAAATATATAAATAATTAAAATGAGAAACTATTTTGAATAGTTTTTCATTAAAAAAAGTATAACTTTTTTTATAAACAAATAATTCATTATAGTTGACAAACACAACAATATTTTTTCTAATATATAATCTCTAAATTATTAAATCAAAATCACTTTTTACATAATTTATAATCAAAAATCTAAATTTTATTTTATAAAATCAATTCAATCAAAATTAGTTTTCCAAAAAAATGAAAGTGTTTTTTTGGAGTTAAAGTCAATTTTATTTCTAACTTTCTTTGCAAGCCCATTTTACGAATAGGGTTAACTGGATCTAAGATGAAAATTGGAGTCATTCAAAGTTGCTACATGCACTCTCCTTAAAAACTGTACACCGACGTATCCATATTTTCTCCTCAAGTTATCTCCATCGGATTTGAATTTACTATAGCAGCAAATTGTGTAGTCACGCATGATATTTAAATCTCAACTATTGATTTTAAATTTGACGATTTAGATTTAACAAACTAAAACAATCTCAGCCACTAATTATAATCAAACAACTGTAGATTATAATTGTGTCATGCAATTACAGTAGATAATACGTTTTCTCTTCCATCAGCACCAAGATATGGATGAGCCACTATTTGTTACAATCACTTAATAGCTTGACTGACATGATCCAAAATAGACCAAGTTTCCAGAATTAATTTATATGCTAAACAAACATGTTGAGATGATAATAGTCTAAAAGAATTAGTTTAGAGGTTCGGTATAAAATGGACCTACAAAAAGATTGTTCTAACATAAACCACTTTTATTTTAACCATTAGATTAGATCATTCATCAAATTTATCATAGGTTAGTTCATACCAAATATAATTTCTTGAACTTAAAAAAAATTAAAAATCATTTTTATCTATTTCATTATACTCAATCACTTTCTCTCTCTCTCTCCTAGTTCTGAAATCTTCAACCTACAACATCATTAAGGCATTCTTCAAATTTTTTTTTTTTGTATATATTTTGTTTTTGTTTCTAGATCATTAGAGATAAAAAGTCATGTATATATCATTGAGAACAAAGAAGGAACAAAATGTTATTTTTTATCAAATAAATTGAATAAACTCTATCTTTAATTTATGACAAAAAGAAGGGTTACTGGAATTGCAAATCTTAATGTTAACAACTACATGATGTTACTGAATTTTATATTTTTGTGATAATTTGAATCTGATGTTACTTAAATCGTTTAAGAAAGATCATCTGGAGTTTAATAAAAAAGATTGGTGGAGATTTTCAATTTTATTGATTTTTTTTTTAAGAAATTAAATTTTCTAGATATACATTGAGAGGGATGATGGATAAAAGTGAAGAAGATGAATTTAAATGAAGTTTTGGTAGTAATAGATGGTGTAGAAGGTCAGATGTCCAAGAGAGATTATATGTGTAAGGTGTATGATATAACAGTGAGGATATGAAAAATTGAAAGACAAAATTTAATGGTCCACCATGAATTAAAAGATGTAAAGATCCAAGCTAAATGGACCCTATTTTAGATGCTTACATAAAACATCTTCAATGAAGGAGTCTGTATCTTTTTAAGATTTGGTAGAAAATAAGTACTATGTTGGGGAATGGGGATAAAAGTCCCCAGTACTTAAGAATAGGTGTTTTACTAAGCATTATTTATGAGTATTACACAATTTTAATATTAAAATGTAATTATAAGTTAGATTTATTATATATTATTTTTTGAGGTGCTAGATTGGAGACATTAAATATTTGATTAAAATTTAATTTTTAATCATTTATTTTATGAAATCACCAATTTTAATCTCTTAATTTTTTCATGTAATTTTAATTTCTTAATTTTTAAAATTATTTTAGCTCTCCTTCTTAATTTAAATTACAATTTAATAATATGATAATTATTTGTAATGATAATTTGACAAATGATAGTGGTGTGAAATTATTCATCATAGCAAATTATTCAATGAAAATAAAAGAGTTATTAAAAAAAGAAATCGATATTGGGGTATTTGAGAAATAAAAACATTAAACGTTACTTATATTTGAAATCAAATAATTTTTTTTTTACTTATAGTTAAAATTGAATGAAGTACACGTTAAAATTAGCTTTATCTATTTAACACAAAACTAAATAGTTACCTCTAATATAGAAAAATGTTTGTGTTTTCTACGAAGAGTGGCTGTGCAAATACTGTTTTCTCTGTGTTTTTTGTGGATTCTACAAAATATTAATATATTAAAATAAATAAATATTACTAAAATGTAATGATAGAAATATATTTAATTGTAAAAATCATTTAATAATGAATCACAGATGAAGTGTTTATTATAAATTATATAATATATTAATTTAATTAACAAATACTGATATTGTTAAATTTAGCGTCTTATCATGTGTTTGAATTTAGACTTCACGATTTTGTGTGAGTTAATTATAGTAAATTATTTGAAACCTAATTATTATATTTTTTTTGATATAAATAAAATTAAATGTCAACTAATCGATTATTTAAATAATAAAAAGAAGACTTGGAAATAAATAATGATTAATGACTTGTTTATGCATATAGTGAGCAGCAGTCTGAAATATTTCACATGTCTTTATCAAAACTATTTTTATAATTAAATTAAGTAAAATAAGAATATAGTAATTAATTAATATCATCTGCACGATGTATGTATAAAAAAATTGTAAGAAGAGGGCGAATCAAAATTTTAAAACTTATATTTTTGGTGAATACATTTTAAAACTTAAACACAATCAAATTTTTGAAGGAAAGCAAGAAGTGGAAACGAAAAAGGAGACGAGTAAAAACAAGTTAGAAAGAGATGTGTGGATTCTCCCGGTAGTAATTATTAATTATATTTTGTTTGACAGAGTAATAAATAAATAATTTTTGTCCTATGTTTTGGTAGAGCTAAAATAGAACAAAATAATGTATTGCCAAAAGAAAAAAGCAGAATAAATGAAAAATAAAAAACAGTAGTAACGTAAGAGAAAGAGAGAGGTGATGAAAGAATGTCGACACTATCACACTTATTTGTTTGGAAAATGTGTTAAACGAATGATATCACTCTTCTTCTCCCACTTCTCTGTCCTCCATATGACGACATTCTTCTTTCTTTCTTCAGCATTCGATGCGCTTCATGCTTAAGATTGATCATGTTCCCAATCCTTACCCTCCCTATCTTTTATTCTTTTTTTATTTATACTCTTTATCAACAACTTGATTTTTTCTTCTCTACATCATCCTATAAACCACTTCCTCCTTTATCTTTACCCACCGATCTCTCTTCATTCCCATGTTTTTTTTCGAGGTTCGTTCCACTTATTCTCTCATTTCTCTTCCTTTATTATTATTTCACACCGCTTTCAATGTTTATTTTTATTTTTTCTTTTCTTTTTTATTATCAGGATCTTTGGCCACTGCTCCAGCTTTTCGTTGGAAAATTTCTACTCGTCCCTGGTAATTTTCGTAACCAAATACGTTAGTTCAATTCAATTCTGCACACACTCTTCTTCTAATACTTACGAATCACACGAATAGGTGATTCGATTATATATTTTTAAGGGATTCGTCTAAATTCTTGAGCCGGTGTTTTTCCCAAATAGAGAAACAATATTTCATTACAGAACCAATGACGAACTCAACTTGCGGAGGCGCAGATTCAGATTCATGTCGAGACGAATCAGCCGCGTTCGTTCTCAAGTTCGCAGCCATGGCATCAATTCTCTTAGCCGGCATGGCCGGAATCGCAATTCCACTCATCGGAAAACACCGACGGTACCTTCGCACTGACGGAAACCTCTTCGTCGCCGCGAAAGCCTTCGCCGCTGGTGTGATTCTAGCAACAGGTTTCGTCCACATGCTGTCAGATGCTACGAAAGCGCTTAACAATCCTTGTTTACCGGAATTCCCGTGGTCGAAGTTTCCGTTCACTGGTTTTTTTGCAATGATGGCGGCGCTTTTCACGCTTTTACTTGATTTTGTCGGAACTCAGTATTATGAGAGGAAACAGGGGATGAACCGTGCGGTGGAAGAGCAAACGCGGGTTGGGACTTCGGAAGAAGGGACTGTGGAATGGAATTCAGGGAAAGTGTTTGGGGAAGAGGAAAGTGGTGGAATGCATATAGTGGGGATGCATGCACATGCGGCGCATCATAGACATAGCCATCCTCATGGCAATGATGCATGTGATGGAACTGGCATTATCAAGGAAGAACATGGTCATGGTCATGGTCATGGTCACGCCCACTCCCACGCCCTCACTACTGATGAAGAAACTGACGTTCGACACGTCGTCGTTTCGCAGGTATATATAAAACTGTTATTTTTAATATAAAGTTTCTATTGTTCTGTTTTGGTGAATTAAATCACTCTATTTTACTTTATTTACATGAATTCTCCTCAATTGCCCTCTGATTCCCTTTATTTACCAAGTAGTGTACCAGGCGAGTACAATTTAACTAGACGATTAAAGTTGTTATTTTTCTTAAAAAATTAAAAATAAAAGGGATGTGCTTATATAAACTTTAGGGGCCCTCTTTGAATTAGTTTATTTCCAAATAATAATAATTAGTTTATTTCAGCTTAGCTAATAAGGCGATATTATTTTAGATAGTTGCAAAACGTGGGCGTGAGCTTAACTTACTACATGTCTATTATTTTAAAAATATCTCTATGTCATATGTTGAATAGCTTAAGAAAACAAGTTACTATTTATATTAAAACTGTTTTAGGGTTTGAGTACGTTTTCTTTTCTCTCCCTTGTTTATTTTTTTATATATTTTCTGTAGTAGTTTAATATAAACAAAAGTTCAAATCTATTTGTGATAAAAAAAATATATATGAGAAATGAGTGCAATTTTTTCAATTAATTATTTTTTAAGAGATACTTTTTACAATGTATTGAGACTTTTTTTTCTTTCATCAGTGCTAATATTATGTGAAAATGGGGAAAGAATTATAATGATATATTGGTAGGAAGTAAATAGGGTGTGGAATAAAGGGATCCTTAAAAACAGCTAAAATGATAGCCACTCATTCATTGATACTGTCCTAGTGAAGATGACATGACATGTTTGCACGTGCATTGCAGGTGTTAGAGCTAGGGATCGTATCACATTCGGTGATAATTGGATTATCTCTTGGAGTTTCACAGAGCCCTTGTGCAATAAGGCCTCTGATTGCCGCACTATCTTTCCATCAGTTTTTTGAAGGGTTTGCACTTGGAGGGTGCATCTCCCAAGCTCAGTTCAAAACCTCATCAGCAACAATAATGGCTTGTTTTTTTGCATTGACTACACCAGTGGGTGTTGGCATTGGAACAGGCATTGCTTCAGTTTATAACCCTTACAGTTCTGGTGCACTCATAGCTGAAGGTATACTAGACTCCTTGTCAGCAGGGATTTTGATTTATATGGCTTTAGTAGACTTGATAGCAGCTGATTTTCTAAGCAAAAGAATGAGTTGTAATTTTAGGTTGCAGATAGCATCTTACTGTATGCTTTTCCTTGGAGCTGGGTTAATGTCTTCACTAGCCATATGGGCATGAACCTTCCAACTATAGTTTTTACTATGCTGTTCAATTTTTGATATATGTTTCTTTCTCTTTTAATTAGCTTAATAAATTAATGGGGTCCCCAAATATGGGCCCTTCAGAAAAGGCCAACCACGGATTCTCTTGTTTTCACCAACACCAACAGGCTGCACATTGATTTATTATTTTAACATATTTTAGATTTTAAATGATCAAATATACTACTAGTACTTTACAGTAAAACCCTTTCTTTGCATCTTTGTTGCATGAGTCAATAACACAAACAAGTTCTCAAACATTATGGATGCAATGCAACATTCCAATACAAAAAATAATTACTATTTCTTCCTGTTGCACCGCAGATTTTTTGGGTACTAAAGTTTAGATTATGGTGGCACACCCTTGTACAAGAACAGAGAGAATCATTAATCTTATTGATGGTAGCTTTTGGTTTCTTCATAATATAAAATTTGTTTAAATTGGAGAATTAAAAAATTGTATTAAAAGAGTATTTGGAATGTTTAGGAGGATTTAAATGAATTCTTTAAATTATTTTTATCTCTTTTTTTAATTATAACAAGAATCTCAAAATTAAAAATATATACGCTTAATTGCAGTTTTGGTCTTCTATTTTAGCTGAATCGCAAAAGTAGTTCCTCCATTTTGTTTCTTTTCAGTTTTGGTCCCTTAAATAGAATTTTGGTCTAAAATTTTGTGAAGTTTTATTTTTCTTTGCGTTTACTTAAGTTATATTATGCTTCAAGATCTCGTTTTGCAACAATTGTAATGAAATCTATAATTATAAATGATGTGATGCGGTTTAAAAAAATATAACTTCAGCAAGTTTTAGACTAAAGTTCTGTTTGATGATCAAAATTAAAGAAAAATAAAATGAGATCACTAATTTTGCGATTCAGCTAAAATAGAAGGATCAAAACTACAATTAAGTCAAATATATATTGATCATATATGTATATCATTTTTATTCAAGACAAAAACACCATCAAATAAGTCGTGTTTGAGCTAAAGGTAACTTAATCGGTTTTAATTAAAAATTGAAGTAGTAAGAGAATCAAGGTTTAAATTTTAGGGAAAAAAGAAAAATACTTACATTTAAATTTTAGGGAAGAAAGAAAAATACTTACATAAATAATAACACAAATATTTGTCAATATAAAAAAAAGTAAGTTTATGTTTATCAATACCACCGTGAAATTAAATTAAATATACATTATACAAAAAGGTTCTTTTTTTCGCCTCCCACTCTTCTCAAAGCTCTTTCATTTTCTTGTCTCCAAATTTTAGAATAGCACCTAAGAAAAGAAAATATGGTTTGATTTATGGTAAAATTGTCTATCTTTAAATACTGATTTTACTTTAAAATCAATAGTATAAACAAGATTAATTTTATTGAAAATTAGCCACACATATTAAAACCAAATCAATTGAGATATTAAAGATAAAAAAATAAAATAAGAATGTTATTGTAAACCACTTTAATAGATGATCTACTGTATATTATTATTTAAAAATCACTTAAAACTACTACGACAATCAACAAAACTCTAATTAATTTAAATTTTATTGTTAAATTAGTAATTTAATTAATGTCATTTCTATAAAAAAAAAAAAAAAAAGTGTTGGTCAAATATTTATATCGTCAAATTGAGGCTAATCACATCGTTATTTCAATTTTTAGAGAAGTTGCTTTTAAAAATAATGTAATTCATCTTCTTTGAAATTTGAAGTTATTTTAAAGCATTGATGACATAGGACTATCTATCACGGTGGTACACGATAAAATTTGCCGCCAAGTATACACTAAAACTTTATCATAATTTAAGTAAATGCGATATGGTAGGTAGAGTGACATCAATCCCATGTGCGATGACCGGTGATTTCGTCATATCACATGGGCATTCCACATAAGAATATCATTTGCCACGTCACTCATCCACGCCTACTATAATGCCACCGTGGCATCACACTTTCTTCATTTGTTATTTATTTTGAATCTTCTCTGTTCTCAAGTCAGAGAGGGTGCTGATTTCGATGGAAGCAGAAAGTGCAGAGTACACCACCGATACTCTCACCGGAAAACTCCACGAACTTCTCTCCGATTCAGAAAACGACGCAAGCCAGTTTTCATTCGAAGAAGAAACAATAGAGGAAGTCATGCAAGAGTTCTACAATGAGATCATCGCATGTCCCAAACAACCTTCTTCCCCAACGATCACCGCACAATTGCCGAAGATGGAGGAGATTCCGCTGCCGGTAGTAGAGCTCTGCCATGACAATGAGAATATTAGCGAGTGCGCGGGGTTTGAAGTTGTACAAGAATGCAAAATGGAGGAGCGTGAAGAAGATGAATTAGGTGATTTTGATGATGAATGGCTTGCAAGGGTGCTTAATTGGGGTCAGGGTAAGGTTGGGGATATTGATCACTGGTTTCGAATTTAATTAATTCTATGAAGGAAAAAAAAAAGAAGAGACCTGTTCTTGCTTACTCATCAGAGTATTAGCTAATAATCTAGGAAGTTAGTAATTAATGCATGTCCAATACTATTTCTTATGTGTATATCTCCATCTTTATTAATGTAATTTCGTTTTAATAGTTTCTTCCCTTTTCGCAATCTTGATTTTCATTAACTTTTATATTTCTGCGGTTAGTTCCACTAGATGAGAAAGTTCGATGGGAAAACATACTTGATGAGACTCTTCTGATGGACTGATACTTAGTTACTAATTAACTACTGAGAAAGTCTACAAATGATGGGTAATTTATTAAACAATTTGTATTTTTTATATGCTCAAATAACTTTTATTTGTTGTTGTAACTATCTAAATACTTCTCTTTTAAGTTCAATTTTAATTTTGAAATGTTACTGTTCTGTGACAATCAATTTTTAAATTATACTTTCTTTAGGTCTTTTGGCCCTCTCATATATAAATACATTATACTTCATGTATTCTTAAATATAAATTAATGTTTTTTAGTTCAAAAATAAATAAATAAAATAATTTATTAAAAATATATATTAAAATATATGTTGCATAAATTTTTAGCCAATACATGTTTTCAATACATTATTTTCATTTTTTAATTAATATAAATATAAGTAAATTTTAATTAATTATATGATATATTTAATACTGTAATTTTAAAAATAACTCGTAATTAGTATAGATTTTATTTTTATTTACTCTTTTGTAAAAATACAATTGATTATATTTTACTATATTTAAAATTTAAATAAATCTAATTATCTTTTCTAAAAAATGGAATATTTTTTATTGTTTATATATAAGACCGGAGTAATATTTATTTTCCTATTCCCATTATATGTATAAAATGTACAATTGAACTGAGACAAGAAAATTGTACAAATAGATTCACAGTGAATTTATGCCGTCAACGCACTAGAATAATCATTGACTTGATTTCAATCGAAGTATGCTATAATTTAGAACATAAAATTTAAACGGTCCAATTTGATTCTAACGATGGTGTACACGAATCTCGATCCAAAATTAAAACGGTGGACGCTGTATTCATTCGGTGTAGGTGAGTTCGATTAATGGGGAAACGCAATCCCACCAAAATACTAAGTTTCATAAATGAGCCATTCATTAATGACTCGTTATTGTCTGTCTTTTGATCTGATATGTCTAGACAGCTAGTCTAGTCTCACCGTTCATAATTCCAACAAGAAAGTTATACACATGTCATACCGATACAGTCTCATATGCGTTTTCGAGTCATTTAATTTAATGATTTTATTTATAGAATATTGCTAAAAAAAGTTATAAATTTTGAATTAAAAATACAATGTTCCATATATTTTTGAGAATTTTATTTGTGTCGTTTTTTAACACATGCATTTAAGTAAATGCATGTGTAGTAGTATTTTAAAATATAAGTTTTTAAAATATGCGTCTCTAATGTAAGTTTTTTAAAATATTTTAAAAACTAACATAAAAAATAATATAACAATATCGAACTATTAGATATATGTGTAGTAGTATTTTACATTATAAGTATATAAAAATTAATCTTTACTTTTAATTGTATATTTATCTTTTTAACAAGTCCTTTTTTTGGTTTGTCATTTCTTAACTAGTGTTTTAAATATTTACCCGTTATGCTATTACCATGATAAGCTTCACCCATATTTATAATTCTAAATGAAACTCGAGAAAAATATTTAGAAATCAATCTAAAGGAGTATGATCAAAAAAAATTATTATTCTTTCCTTCTCACAGTGAGTAATTCTTTTGAATATTTCATTCATTCATACTAAATAAATAAAAATAAAAGTAATATTTATAATAAGTTATTTTACTATAAGTATAAGATCGGTTCTATATATTCAAAAGCTGAAATAATTTTAAAAATAAAGTATTTATTAATATAAAAATGTGACTTTTTTAAATGTAAAATAATAACATAGAAATAATAGATATCACAAAATAAATAAATAAATTTATTGATTACACATACATATCACAATTATGATTTTTAAAATATACAATAAAATTAATTTTTGATTTTTATCAAAATTATTTTAATATATATTCTTTAAATTGTGAAGAAGAAAAATATAAATAATGGTAAAATAAAGATATGAACTATGGATAAAATACTCAAACCATACATTTTACCAATAAACTAATATATAACTATAAATAATATGTAACACGATTACTAATATCGCAAACAATTTAGTTTGAATTTTTTTTATTAATATTATTTTAGGCCTAAAATAGTAGTTTAAGTTGATTAGCAAGGGAATTAAGTATGGATATATTTATTATTACTATAAAAAATATATAAATAATATTAATTAAATAGTATAATTTTAAAAAATATTTATAAAGAATGTATAAAATATGAATAGATTCTAATATTTATATAATTTAATATTTTTATTGGACTGTTAATTTTTGTGTCTAAACTCTTCAAAATTTTAATCCTGAAAAGTAAATCAAAACAAATCAATGTAACAACGTTCATTATATCTTTTTTTTTAAAGATTAATACAATACCTTTTTTTTTTCAATTCTTCGTCCAAATAATTTTATTTGCTGGATTAAAATAACAAACATGCTTTGTACTAAACAAAAAAATAATTCATCTTGTAAAAAAAAAGATTAATCAATATAAATATAAAATATTTCATATAAAATTTGTTTAATTGTCATTCAATATTAAAAACTTTAATTGTCATTTATAAATATATTTAAAATATTAATCTGTAAAATTTATAATTTAGATGAATTAAATATGACTTTTTTAAATATAAAAAATTCATAATAAAAATAACAGAAATATAAACGTAGAAATCAAATATCTTTTGCAGATATATTTTTTATATTATTAAAAATATGTCTTCAAATATTTATTGAAAAATATATTAACTTAACAACAAAAATTATACATAATAATAAAATAAAAATTAAAAATTATATTTTTATTTTATATAAAAATACATTAAACCTTTATTTATATCTATATCTATAGTAGCAGGAATAGATTGAAAAACTTTTGGAGCCCAAGGCCTTGCATGTTCCACCGTCGTGAGCTAACACATCATAATCAAAACCAGTTAACTTATTTATCGTGTAATTTTTAAATATATCCTCGTAAAAAGTTTGAGACAATTCAATACACCAATTAACATTAAAAAAGATAAATATTTTAAATAAAAATAAAAAATTATTTAAACTGTAAATATATCTTATACAAATTTATTTATATCATTGATTCATTACGATGAGAGGAAATATTTATTTATCTTTTGTAAAAAATAATACTATATTAATATTTATTTATTGAAATATCCGTCTTTGTTGACAAGTGGTTCTTCGTATAACTCTGTATTTTATTTTTATCGATGTAACTTAATGTTTGTTAATTACATGAATAATAAGGTGAGTTACATATTGTGTCTATAATTTTCTTTAATTTTTGACGAATATATATAACTCTTTTTGTATTTTTTATTCTTACCATAACTTATACCGAGAGTTTTTTCTTTTTATTAATATATCATTCGGTTGTTTCCAAAATGAGTTACATATATAATAAAATAAGCACAATTTTTCAATGTCACTAGTCACAAACACCAACAATAGTTAGCTGAGAGGGCCAACAGAGCATGCCTCTGTTAACTAGCTAAAGGCGTGGGAGTTCCAAGTCTGAGTTCTAAATCAAGTACTTCATTCTGAGAAGTACAGTTTGTCGATGATGAAGAACTAGACCATTTCAGCACTGAATGAGGATAACAAAGAAAAGCTTCACTTGGTTCAGAAAATGCTTTAAATCTAGCTTCACACTCCACCTGCCAAAATTTGTTACAAATACATGTAACTACCTTTTATACGGCAAATTCATAACCAATTGAAATTTTTTAAAATGGAGACATATTTTAATTTACTTAATTACATTGAGCAGGCTGGAAGGGTGGTTTGTTCTGTTGAGCAAGAAGCTATTTTGATACAAACGGAGAAAATATTTCTGTGCATGACTTGCCACCTGGGTTGGTGTTTTTGTTGTCACAAATTCTTTAGATATATCTCTCCATTTACCCTTCCCAAGCTTCTCAAGTCCTCTAACAAATAACTTGTTCTCCTCTTCAGTCCATGCCATACCTGAACATCAAAAAATATGTTATTTTAATTTCTATTCCTAGCTGCAATTCATTCTCATAAATTGTTTTTAACACTTGTCAACTTGAGTATAATTATAACCTTTTTTACCATCTCGGATTGTTGATATGACGCAACTGCCTAAATATTTATCTGAATTTTCATTTGCACCAAACAGGGTAGGCAAGGAGGAGGATATTGCTAAAGAGGTTTGTGACGATAGCATTGAATCCATGTTGAAACTCCTTTTAGTGCCCAAATATGAAGTTGAAGAAGAATAAAAATCAAGTTGTTTGTGACTCATACTATTATTGCAAGTCCTTGAATTATGACCCAAGGTTCCACAATATGAACATTTCCTAGCTATTCTCATTTCTTAAATGACAAAGAATATTCTTAACATACGTTACTTGTGCATTAATGTAACAATACCACCCATATATATACACTATATATCAAACATAACATCCAATATTATACCAGTATATAGACTCACACACCGAAACAAAAGCAAAAGATATCACAATCTCTGCTAATTTAATTGTGCGGTCTTTGGTGGCGATAGTGTAAATGAGTAAAGTGGAGTTAAAAAGGTGCAATTGAAGAAAGGTTAGTAGAAATAAAGGACATGGTTTTTCGTTATTTGGAATTTTCCCACCCAAGGTTTTGCAGTCGCAATGGAAAACAGAACTAAAGAAGGAAATCGCATAGTCCTTTGTTTTCCTTTCAATTATTAATTAATCGGACTAACTTATAAAAAGCTTCTCCATCCTGAATTTATAATTCAACTATCTTTTGTTAAGTGCCACATTAGTACATGCGGGACAGAGAATTATTCTTCGTATATATATCATGGTGTAACTGTATCAGCGACATCAATTAACAGTAATATTTTTTAAAAATTCTTTAATTTAACTTATTTAAGAATGAAATTTCTTTTACTATTGTGAGGTTATTGACATTAATTAATGTTGCATTTGACCATAAACTTTGCGATCAGTTTTAAATTTATTTTTCCTAATGAAAAACTATCACTTTTCAAAATATAGTCAATCCAAAAAAATTTAAAAATATAGTCAATCCAAAAAAATCACCCTAATTAATTATATTATTGAAAAAAATTTGAGGGTTTAATGTCGGAGATGTTCAAGCCCATACCCTAAAAGTATTGTATTGATTATCACAAGTAATTTAATTCAGTTCAGAATTCACACGTAAAAAATAATTTGATCCGATTCAAATTAAGTACATACGATTTAATTTAATTCAATTTTTCGAATATTAAAATTACAATATTTTTAGAAAAAAATACATATCACAAATATGATGGCTGATTTATAAGTTACTTTTTTTTTAATAAGCTATAAAAATTAAAATGTAAAATTAATATTGTCGAGTGATTAACGTTGTCATTTTCTAATACGATTATTGCTCTCTACTTTATTCATTATGCATCCAACAAATCTAAAGAACCACTCCCAAACTTGCTCTCTATTTTGCACTTACCAAATACGAAGTTGAAATGAGAAGTAACTTTCTCACCCAAAACTTGGTTTTTGCGCATATAACTAAAGGAAGCAAGGTCCATAAGCATCTCAAACATCCATGATCAGTTTTCAATTAAAACAAAAAAGTAGGTAATATCTTGTTAAACAAAAATGTACAACTATAAATAGAATACTGCATTGCAACGTAAAGATAGCGAGCGTACCAATAAAAGTGGATGGAATTGACCAAGTAAGATGCATCATTTGTGCTATTCTTCCTGTGGTTTATTTGTTTGTTATTTTTGAAACGACTCACAAAAAAGGGGAAAAAAAAGTTGCACGAGTTTTTCTAAGCACAGGTTCATGCTTTTCTCCCGATTTTTTATTCGTGATATGAAGCATTTCTAAAAAAAATAAATAAAAAATAAAAAAACTTGTGTGATGGAATTGTTGTTCCAATAAACAGAAACAGAAGCAGAAGCAACGTTGCGATGGCTTTTCTGAATCGAACATCATCACGTTTCTCTCATCTACCATCAGCACAACGCGTAGTTTCTCTCCACACAAGCCTCCCTTCTCTATCGACACCTACACCTTATGCTCCACCACCTCCCCCATCGGCTAGTTCCCCCGTGAGCATTTCGAAGACGGCGGAGTATGTTGTCTCAAAGGTAGATGCTCTCATGAATTGGGCTCGTACTGGTTCCATCTGGCCCATGACATTTGGACTCGCTTGTTGTGCTGTCGAAATGATGCATACTAGTGGCTCTCGTTACGATTTTGATCGATTTGGTATCATTTTCAGGCCTAGTCCTCGTCAATCTGATTGCATGATTATTTCTGGTACTCTCACCAATAAAATGGCTCCAGCACTTCGCAAGTACTTTTCTCCCCCTTCTCTTTTTTTACATTCACCTTCTTGCTATTATAAGCTTTATTTTACTACTATCACTATGCATGAAATGAAGTCACAACATGTAGATAAAAAACAACTGGTAGGAGTAATTAGATTAATCTAATCAGAGAAAACATAGATCTATCAGCAATTAGAGGTTTGAGACAATGTAGCTTTGGTTGCGGACGTGAACACACTACAACAAAATGTGAAAATGAAAGCCATATATGTTGAGAAACATAGTTCAATTTAATAAAGTGGAAAATTAAATGAGAGCATAATTAATCTTTTTAATTGATAGTGTAAGAAGATTATTACAATTTATGTATGATGCATTTTATATAGTATAGTGATACTAAGACAACCAATATAATCAACTAATTATTAATTATAACTAATCATTTTAAACAATATCAAATTTATTCTAATAAATCTAAAATTATCTCTAAAAGGGTTGCATATTGGAAATGTTGATTAATATTTCTAATTTGAGATAGACAATACAATCTTATTAGAAAAATACGAGTTATAATCACAATGGCTAATTAAAAAAAAAATTGACGTAGAAATTAAAGACAACAGTTGATCTACATAACTCATAAAAATCTATAATTTATTTTTGAAGTCATTTAAAAATCTTTTAGTATCTCCATAAAACTCACTACAACTTAATTAAGAACTTCAATCTTAGGTAATCTTCATTAACCATTTTTTTTGGCAAACAAAGCTTAATTAATTAATACTAAGAATGAATATTTGCTTAATCACTTCAGAGCAGGAGCAAAAGAAAAACGTTTCATTAGCATAAGACATAAACATATAGAGAATGGATAATATTTAGCTGCCATAAAGTAAAAACATACAATAAAATCAACACTGAGTAATCAAGAAAGAAAAAATAAATAAAGACCGCCAAACATTTGGGGGTAATCGATAAATTTCAATATGTTGAGAACATGTCACTTGTAAGAGTGTCTTGCCCCCTGCATATTCCCTTTCTCAACAATCCAATAAAAAAAACAAAAATATATCAACAAAATTTCACTCAATTTCTCAAGGAAAAAAATATATGGAAAAAATGTAGTTGATTGAGAAAATATGAAAAGAAATATCAGATGATTGAAGATTGAGATTTTCTTCGATAACAATTGAGATCATTTTTCTTAGATGGATATCATGACTATACCATGTTGAAAAATATGATCGAACCTAACAAAGTAGAAAATAAAATGAGATAAATATTTCAACATTTAGAAGAAGTAACTTCAATAGTTGTTATGGCGCCAATAAATTATGCAATGGAAGGCAACTAAAGAGCCAATTGGAGTGACAAAACAAACTGCCCCCGTGGTCAATGTAAATACCACTACTAAAAGATTCTTTATAACAACTTCATCAATGTGACACTTTACCCAATCATTATTTGAAGAGTACCAAACAATCAAAAAAATCCTATTTGCAAATAATATCAAAGGTTTTAAGAATATTAAACTCTTAAATTAAAAGGATTGGATACCTCGACTGATTTAAATTAAAAATTGAAAGATTAAAGAAGTTAAAAGATCACAGTTCAAATTCTGAAAAAAATATAAAAATATTAATTTAACTAACAACTAAATTTGTCTATATAAAAAAAGAACTCTTAGATCAAAGAAAATGATAAACTTTTACTCAAGGAAAGTCCACAGTATAAATAGTTCAAAATAGTGTTAAATAGTATAAATAGAGTTGATAAACAAATTTCAACGACACCAAATCTTCCAAAATAAATAAATATATAATCACAAACAAGATAATGACATCATGGGCATGAGAACTCCAAGACTTATGGCAAATATAAGAAATAGAAAGTATGAACAAATAAAAATCAATTATTTTTTTTAAATGCGTCTAAACATAACCAATTTTATGTTCAAATTACTTTTGAGAAAAATAAAACTTACACGACGAATTCAATTAATTTTTTTTTCTTCTTTCTATAAATACATTAAAAATGAGTTTAATGAATGTATATTGTCAGTAAAAAATGTTCAATCATAATTATTTATTACACATTTATTCCATGAGACGATTATAATAATATAGTAATCTATCAAAATCAATGGCTCTTTTTAACCATTAATATAGAAATATTCTACACACGGTTCCTTTTCTCATTAAAATTGTTATATTTAAATATATTTTTTATTCTTTATCTTTTGTCTATTATTTGTTTTAGTCCCTTTGTGTTTTTTTATTTATAATTTTCGTCCTTAAATATCATAAAAATGATGTATTTTATTATTTGACACAATTACAACAAAATTTATAACAATATCTGATCATTAAAGTCTTTTCTAACAATTATTAATATATGTCTACTATAATATTTATAAAAAAAAATCATTTTATCCAATAATAAGTTAGTACTTGAAAAACTTTTCTTACATGCTTTAAAATAAATATAATCTATTTAAAGTGAAAGATATTTATTTATGTTTTCCATATTTTTATCTCGTTGTTATTAAATTTGTGCACTAAATTTTATAACTGATTCAAATTTAGATGTCAACAATTTACAATAGTTATCGTATAATTATTTAAAAGATTTATGATAAAAAATATTAACATTTATTATTTATTAAAATAAAAATAAATAAATAATGAAAATGAATATTGATAAAAGATAGAAAATTAAAAATATATTTAAACCAAAAGAAATTTATGTTTGAAAAATTTGAAACAATATTGTAAACTTTAGGGGTTGGTTTGTAATAATAATGAATAAAAAAAAAATAGAGGTGGTGCACGGTGCACCACGTCGCTTAACAAAAAAAAAAGCTTCGCTGCTGGGATTGTCCGTTCAATAAACAAACAGAAGCGAGATCGAGGGAGAGAAAGGAACTTCGAAGCTGCGTTTCTTCAACCAACCGCCATGGCTGCGTTTCTCACTCGAACATCCTCACGTTTCTCTCATCTACCATCACCACATCGCGTAGTTTCTCTCCACACAACCCTCCCTTCTCTATCTACACCTACACCTTATGCTCCACCTCCTCCCCCATCGGCTACCTCTCCCGTCAGCGTTTCGAAAACGGCTGAGTACGTTATCTCGAAGGTCGACGATCTCATGAATTGGGCTCGTCGTGGTTCTATCTGGCCCTTGACCTTTGGACTCGCTTGCTGTGCTGTAGAAATGATGCATACTGGTGGTGCTCGTTACGATATGGATCGATTTGGTATCATTTTTAGGCCTAGTCCTCGTCAATCTGATTGTATGATTGTTGCTGGTACTCTCACCAATAAGATGGCACCCGCTCTTCGCAAGTATTTCTCTTCCCCCTTTTCTAGGGTTTTTACATTCATGTTTCTTCTTATATGGTGTGGTTTTTTAGTTTTCCCCTTATTGCTTTCCAAATCTCTCATTATTTGCTTAATTTTAAATCGTTGGCCCTGATAGAACTTATAGAAGCATTGATTTGTTTATTTTGTTACAAATTTGTTTTTGTATGATATGAATCGTGATTGGAATCGCACAGTTGGGAGTAGGGTCTTGTATGGAAGATGGATGCTTTTTGGTGTTTTAATTTAGGGTAAAAATGATTTTCCGTTAAAAGTGAGTTTAAGTCAAAATGATTTATGTTTGAAAATGTTGAATATGTCTTCGTGAAACTGAGTTGAACAATAAATTTGAGAGTAAAAATCCTGTTTGGGAAGCAAAAACTACACATTTTAGCTTCATGTTTGAATCAATTTAGAGCAAAAGTCAAGAATCCCTAGACATGCCAAAATCAATTTTTAAGAACCTCCAGACGGGAAGTGGTGTATCCAGTGGCGAATGGATGGGTAATACAAGAACCTACCCTTGGGAGAGGGACAACAGTTGGAAACGGTTGCTAATACCCATAGGCTGAGGAGCAAAAGGAGGAACCTGCCCAAGGAGGGTTTGCGTCTGATTTGCTAGTTGGTGAGGTAATAGCTTACCAAGGCGATGGTCAATAGCTGGTCCGAGAGGATGATCAGCCACACCGGGACTAGGACAAGGTCCAAATTCCTACGGGAGGAATCCAAATGATACTCTGTTTTGTTTGTTTTGATTGAGTATTATCTTATCATAGGTTACTTAAGTATCTTCTGCCTGTTGGAGACTAATAGCTAAGGAAAAGGACTTTTAGAGCACTCACTGTTTTATTGAAGAAATCTCCCAAACTTCGTTCTTCTGCCACGGTTAATTTTGGTTTCAAATAATATTTTCAAAATACCCAAGATTAGCATCAAATAGAAAAACATAAACATAGACACGATAGTCTGCAGACTTTTGAAGGGCTTGTTTCTTACCTTCCCAAATTCAAACCTCGTTTGTTCTCTCCTCTCCTTTACATCTCTTATTCCATTTCACAAACAGTAGCAGGTTCCTTTACCTGCCAAGTGTGCATGTCATTGCAATTGCTATTTACTTTTCCAAACTCATTCCCTTTTCCCCATTTATATTTCACTTATTGCCCCCCCTGTGAGGTTATAATTCCAGGCTACAGTTGTCTTTCTTCCTAATAATACACACTTAAGTCATAGGGGTTGGCTAATGGCTAACAGATAGTCTTCTCCATGTGCTTGAATGTCGTTGTAGAAATCATTTCAATTGAAGTTGAACATCACTGCTTGGTGGAAGAGGTTCATATGTGGATAGTGGTCGTGTCACACTGAATGTGAGGGGTGTGAAGTGTGAACATTTCAAGTCTATAAAAATGTTCAATTGGGTCTCATTGTTACAGAAAGAGTATGTTGTATGTCAATCTTTAAATTTAATATGATTCTATGATACAAATAAACTATAGGTTGCTTACTTGCTCATCTTTATCAATCAACATATTATTACTCAGATTGCTGCTCCACTTATAGGACTCTGCAACTTCATTTCAATTGTAAATTTGTTGAGGTCTATGCTACTTGGGATTTTGGGAATTAATTGTCTTATTTTAAAATTTCACGCGACCTTGTCATGTGAAAATTGTGTTTATCCATCATCCCATCTTTATAATTTTAAATTTTTTACTGTCTACGCATTGAACATACATGAAAGAGAATTAGGTACATCATTTTCAGTTCAACAACGATATGTGAAATATATTAGAGGGTTCTTTTCCAAAGTACTCTTGGCAATATTAAAGTACATCTATCATAATCCTGGGCGTGAAGTCTGTTGTAATGTCTCATCATATTGATGTTGGGAATTTTGCACATTACTACTACCTTGAAACATTGATATTAGCAATTAAATTTTAATTTTCCTTTTCTATCTCTCCTTCCCTGTGACCCGTGAAGTTCCATGTTTCCAGTGTTGGTTCCTGCCTTAGAATTTGATTAATGTTCTGTCTTTGGACTTGGTCGATTAAGTCAGTTAAAAATGTACAGTTCTCAAGTCAATACTGACAAATCTTGCAGGGTTTATGACCAAATGCCCGAGCCTAGATGGGTTGTCTCCATGGGAAGTTGTGCTAACGGAGGAGGATACTACCACTACTCTTACTCTGTTGTCCGGGGATGTGACAGGATAGTTCCTGTTGATATTTATGTTCCAGGCTGTCCTCCAACTGCTGAGGCTTTACTGTATGGACTCCTCCAACTGCAGAAGAAGATCAATAGGCGCAAGGACTTCCTCCATTGGTGGACACAGTGAGGTTGATTAAGTTTATCTCTTGGCAACAAGTTATTCTATAATAATCATTTCATGGTAGTTTTACCTTGCTATGAATCACCCTTTGTTTGGTGGATAGTATGTTGATATATTACTATCTTTCTGTATGTTCTCTGGAATTTTTTGGGGCTTAAGGTCTGGGAAAAGTTGAATGTTTCTTATATGTTAATGCTTCTTATGTATCTGGGATGAAAAAAACACTTATATTTGGCTCAAAAGTTATAATGTTTATGTTTGACCACTCTTGCTTTCTCCTAATTATTTGGTTTCACATTGAGTATTTTGGAACGGGAACTGATGGCTTCTTCCACTTATCTGCCCTACTGCATCCAGTGTCGTTGCCCAAAAAACAATGCATTTAAAAAAAAATAAAAATGAATAATCATATTCTTGTTCATTTTGGGAAATTCGATGATGGACTGATCTCATGGGTGGTTTATTTTGGATCATACTGTTTTATGCAATTATTATTTGGATAGAACTGATATACAGTTCTAAAGAGACTTTTGGTGATCTGCTTGAGTTTGATTGTTGTCTCCCTTATTTCTTTCGTCATTTTTATTAATAATAGACGGTACTGCAGAGGATTTTTAGAATAGGCGGTACCAGTCAGTTGGGATCGTTGGTGCTATTGATGTTCTCTGCACCCTTTATTTAGTTTTAAAAAAAACGACATTGGATAGAATGAGTTGGTTCTGGTATTTGGGTTTGAAAGTTGTTAATAAATATAATTATTATGGATGAATCTTTTATTATTCTTTTCAAATTTACAAAATTTATCTATTTTTACAAACTTTAACAAATTCTTATGCTTCCTTGTCTCTTCGACCAAATAGAAGAGTGCGCCTAGGAACAACCACAAGTAAAATTGCAATCTAGTCCCATAGCTTCCTAGATGGTGGTGACAATCTAGTGTTGGTTCTTGCTTTTTTTTTCTACAAGTATGTGCCATGCACATATTTTAATCGTGTAGCGACTATTTCATTTTACAAATTTCGTACTTCTCCCACTGTTAATGTATCTCGGGTTCGGTTGGGACAAAGTGTGTTTGACATTGCAGTAACCTCAATTGACTACAACCAATGATGAAAATTAGCGTTGGGAAAAACCACCCATGGGATTCTCCAAATGCAATTTGTATAGAGTTTCCGAGACCTCAATAAGAGCTTTGTTGCAGCTTATTCTTCATGGTTCCAATCGCTTATAGTGTTTATGAGAGTGGTGTGATTGCTTTACTACAAGTAGTGGGATCTAGGACAAATTGGTTTCATGAGCAAGTTTCCCAACTTTGAGGATAAAGTTGATTTTGACGGTGTGTAATGTTATAATCTTGGAGGCTCAAATCAGTATTAAGTCCAAAAAAAGGACTATCGTGGTGTGACTCAACTTGTTTATAGAATAGAATATTGATTGTTAGGATTCTTATTTTTTTGGTTAGTATTCTACCACTTGTTTGTTACTAAATCGAATTATTGCCTAATGTTACATAAATTTGTACAGGCGGATGACATTATGATGAATGAAGAAATTAGCCTTTTATAGAGAGTTCATATGAAGTTTGTTGTAATGTTTTTTCTTTCAATTGTATTATTTATTTAAATTATTTTATTTATAATTATAGTATTATAATTTTTTACTCAATCAAATATCAATTATAATGGTGTGGTGTGACTTGAAAAAATGAAACTTTATCAAATTTTAGATTAAAATTATGTTTGCAGGACCAAAACTCAGAAGAAATAAAATAGAGGACTACTTTTGCGATTGAGCTAAAATAGAGAGAGCAAAACTGTAACTAAACCTATTTTAAATAAAAGAAATTGTGACTTGATTTTTTTTTTTATCAATAGACGGGAATAGACAAATATTGTAACATATAAATATTATATTTAAAAATTATTCATTTAATTATATATTAAATCATAAATGAAATATTTTAAATTAAAAGTAGTTAATTTGGATTTATTTTTATTGTATATAAATAAAATGTTAAAAGATGTATCGTATGCACAACTCAGTTCATAACTATACGAATGTTGATATGTAGGTAAGTCATACGTTACGCTACTTAAATGTTATTTAATATGCATGCGAATTTAACAGTTATGTTATTTGAAATAAAATTAAATGTTAAAAGAAAAAAATTCACCAAAACCCAATAAAAAATAATAGACAAGTTTTAGTGTGCCTATAATTAAAATATTTTGTTTTATAACATAGTATATTTCAATGCAAAAGAAATATCTTTTCTTAGATGTGTATTTGTGACTTGACTCATAGTTGAGTATAACCTAATCTGATTCCTTCATTTTTCCCGAGTGTGTTTTCGTCTTCTTCTGCTAGGGTTTGTTGCGATGGCGGAAGAAGCACAGTATACCCTAAAGCGCAAATACGACGACCAACCCACCGCCACCGACATAGAACTCGAAGTCGCCAACGCCAAATTGCGAGCTCAAGAAGTCGCCGCTCGTCTCCTCAGTGTCACCTCTGCTCCTCCTCTTTCCTACGATGCCAAACGCAACAAGTCCGATAACGGTGCTCCGCAATCTGGTTTCGATTCCTACGATTCGAAACCTCAATACTCTTCTTCTCCTTATGGTTCCAGCAAGAAGATCGATATCCCTAATGGTAGGGTTGGTGTTCTTATTGGTAAAAGCGGCGAAACCATTAAGTATCTTCAGTTGCAGTCTGGTGCTAAAATTCAAATTACTCGTGATATGGATGCTGACCCTAATTCTTCAACTAGGATGGTTGAACTTATGGGTACTCCTGATGCTGTTGCTTCTGCTGAGAAACTCATCAATGAAGTTCTTGCTGAGGTTTGTTTTCATGTGTTGCTTGATTAATTTGCTTAAATCATGTTGGAATTACTGTAAGTCTGTAACTGTTTCTTGTTTGTGAAACGTCAATGGTAAGAATTGTTTACAATTTCTTGTTTGCTCAAATGATGTTGGGATTGGTGTGGCTGTAACCCGTTAGTGAAACATTTAATGATAAGAGTTGTTTTCAACTGATTTTGTAACTGTGATATGAAATGTTGTGATACATTTGTTCAAATGATTATGGAATTGGTGTAATTGTAACCTGATAGTGGAACATCACTGATAAGAGTTGATTTGAACTGATTTTATGACTGCAATATGAAGTATATCATGATAAATTTGCTCAAATTATGTTGCATTTGGTGTAAGTGTAACCTGTTCATGGAACATTGCTGATAGGAATTGTTTGTAACTGATTTTGTAACTATAGTAATATGAACTGTTTTCTGATAAATCTGCTCTAAAGATGTTGGAATTGTTGTGATTGTATCCTTTTAGTGAAACATTACTGACAAGAGTTGTTTTGAAGAAATTCTGCAACTGTATTGTGTTCCATGATAAATTTGCTCAAATGATGGTGGAATGGTTGTAAGTGTAATCTGTTAGTGAAACATCACTGATAAGTGTCATTTTTAACTGATTTTGTATCTGTGCGTGAAGTGTTTCATGATAAATTTGCTCTCATGATGTTGTAATGGCTGTAAATGTAACCTGTGAGTATAACATCACTGATAAGAGTTTTTCTGTACTAGGCGGAATCTGGGGGTTCCGGTGGTGGTACTAGACGGATGGCTGCACAGTCTGGGGGTGATGAGTTTGTGATGCAAATACCAAATAATAAGGTGCGCAAACAAAATATGCACAGACACGTGCATTCTGCAGTGTTTGGTTTATTCTCGTTTGGATTGATGTCGTTTCTTGTGTGCGTCTTTAGGTTGGCCTTATAATTGGTAAAGGAGGAGAAACAATAAAGAGTATGCAAGCTTCATCTGGAGCACGGATTCAGGTTCTCTCTTGTGCTTTTGTCTTCATTGCTTGATGGATGTATATTTTCTAAATCATGATTTTGTTAAAAGTTGGATGCTGTTAACAGCTTATTGCCTGTCTCAAGTCTCAAAACTTGGATTTCCTGTTCATAGCTACTTTTGATTAATAATGTAATGGGTATTTTTCAGGTGATACCGTTGCATCTTCCCCCAGGTGATACATCAACAGAAAGAACATTAAAAATTGATGGGACACCTGAGCAAATTGAATCAGCTAAGCAATTGGTTAATCAAATCGTCAGTGGTGAGGTATGTTATTGATGTAATTTATTTTTGTTTCATTTGAGTTGTTACTTTTGGGTGCAACTGTAAAATCATGTATTGATAACCATGTTTTGTTTTTCTGCTCCTCTCCTCTTTATATGTTCAAATCTAAATGTTTTGTAAAATGATTCATTTTGATTAAACTTAGTGATTTATGGTCTTGCTTACTGTGATTGATAGATGGATACTGTGCACCATTGATTGCCTCTTCGGCCTTTGTTCACTTGTTGTGCTTTTGAAATATAGCAATTAGGCTAGCTGTATTTCTGGCAACAGTTGCTTGATTATAGGCCATTCTCATCCTAAAAATTAATTTTCACTTTGGTAAATTGTGAGATCGGTTCAACTTTAGCTGGCACATATTTAAATTATGTCTGTATTTGTTAATATTCGTATTACAAAGTGTTGTTGAAAAGTGGCGCAATAGCACTGTAATGTGGCAAAATTTGAACAAAACACTATTCCGTGATACACTTTTTAGTACAAAATGCTGTCAAAATAGTGGTGCTATAGCACTGCTGCATAGCAGAATTTGAACAAACTGCTATTCACTAAGATCCATGATTTACTGCATTGATATCACATCCGTTATTAGGAAACTTTATATTATGTTCTCGATGCACTATTTTCTGGGCCAAAATGACTTTGCTGTAAGTTTAGGTGTAACGCAATGCTTCTTTTTATATACCCTAACATTCCGGTCACACTAGCAAGTTATGTATAAATTATATTTAATATAGGATACATTGAATTTGTTATTATATATTCTTCTCCATAAATACTGGTTGCTGCAGTAGCATATAATTCTCCATAAATACTGGCTTCTGTCTGTTGTGAAATTAGACACTAGATCGCAGACTCTTAGCCATTGTGGTTAAGATTTCTCTTAGCTTTGTGCTTTTGTGGGTTGGCTCTTTTGTTCTTTTTTTTATATTTATAATCAAGGGCAGTAAGTCTCATTAATGTCTTGTCATAATTTAACTGGATATAAAATTTTTCTTTTGGAATTGTTTTCAACAATGCCATTTGTGCTTTTCTGTTGATTGCTTGTAAGAACTTATATAAAATTTTTCGTTGTGTTTTCTGCTCAACTACTTATGAAGTAAAGCTATGTGTACGGACCTCTTACCCTATTTTAAATTCAATTTCAACCTTGATGGTAGTCATGATTAATCTTATTTGCTTTTATTTCATAGTTCTTTAAGGTTGACTAGTTAGATTGGGTTGCGGAAAGAATGAGAGGAATGTTTCTATGTAATTGGGACTTAACAGAAGTTCTCTTATAGTCTGTATATTTGTATATATAGGTTCCCATACTCCTGTAGTGAGTAAAATATCTGTTGTTCTGAAAACCACCTTATTGAAACTATGTCTGATCTTTAATAGTAACATTGATCAGACTGGGGTCCTGCATATTGTGACACTAAAGTTAATTGATCTTTTGAGGCAATAAAGATTGTATGTCTGTATATACTTCCATGCCTTGTGCTTCCTTTTTGTACCCATTCATTTCGAATAGGGAAAAGGCGTGCAACCTCTGGAGTTACTCAGTTTTATCAGGAACCAGTGCGGTATGTAGGTATTTGTATCCCTTCCGATCTTTTATGGAATCTGTTAATGCCAGGCATATACTCTTCATCTTATGTTTTTTTGTTGTTGATTATTTTATGCACCTTCTACCTGTATTTGTGTGTACATCTATTGCTTTGTTTATTTTTATGTTGTGAAACCTTGGGTGAGTTCACCTTTTTAATTTTTGGTTGTTATATTTCTCTCTGCAGAATCGTCTCAGAAATTCAGCAAGCTCCGGTGGTTATAATCAGCAAGGTTACCAATCCCGACCACCATCTAGCTGGGCTCCCCCTGCTGCTCCTGTGCAACAATCTGGTTATGGCTATGTGCAGCCTGGATCATACTCTGGTCCATCACCCCAGTATAACATGCCTCAGGGGTACGCGGGATATCCTCCCCAGCAACCTGGGGGATATTCTGCCAATTGGGACCAGTCCACTGCACAATCTCACCAGCAGTCTACTCATGCTGGTGGTTATGATTATTACAATCAACAACCCCAGCAACAACAAAATCCTGGTGGTCCTGCACAGCCAGCTGATGGGTCTACATACAATTACAGTCAGCCACCTTCTTCAGGTTATAGCCAACCAGGACAGGGTTATGGTCAGGAAAGCTACGGTGCATATAGTGCACCACCACAATCAGGGTATGGTCAGCCACAAACATATGAGCAGCAACAAGGTTACCCAACACAAGAAGGGCACACTTCCAACTATGGATCGCAAGGAGATTCGTCCCAAACTTCCCAACCCTCTACTGTTGCCCAGCAAGGTTATGCTACCAACCAACAAGGAACTCCTCAGCCAGGTTATGGGATTCCCCCTACCTCCCAAGCGGCCTATGGAACTCAACCACAGTCTGGTTATGGACCTGGTTATGGTGCCCCTCCTGCTCAAAAGCCCAGCGGAAATCCACCTGTTTACAGTCAGTCACAGTCACCTAGTGCAGCTGGAGGATATAGTCAGTCATCATATCCCCCTACCCAGGCCGCACCTTCTGGGTATGCTCAACCAGAGTCAGCTACTCAGAGAGCACCCGCGCAACCGGGGTATGGTTCTCAATCATATAGTGCTCCTCAAGGTGGCCAGCCTGGCTATGGTCAAGCTCCACCATCATATGGCAACAGTTCTTATGGTGCTGGTTATGCTCAAGCTCCAGTGTATGCTAGTGATGGAGCAAGTGCACCGGCTGCTCAACAGAGTGGTGTTGCTAAAGCATCACCCAAAAGTTGAAATTTTTGAGGTGGTTGTTATTGTCCCCTAGGCTGGTGGTTTTGATTTCCTTTTTTGTTCTCCCCATGTTGTGTTAGCAACGTCTATATGGCATTGCGATGTCTAGATGGAAGCACTGATATATTTTAGTACTTGATTATTTTCTAAAAGGTTGAATAGGAACTAACAATTTGTATTGAATTGGATGTTAGACTAGCACATTTCTTTTCAATTTATAATTACGCACTTGTCTCTATTGAATGGTTCTTCAATTTTCCTTTGTATGTTGTATTGGGGCATACAGTTGAATATTTTGGTAGCTACGTTGTTTCTATCTATAGTTTGTTGCACTGTTGGAGAAATTGAATTAATGTGAGGTTACAGATTTGCTCTTGAAACAGAATATTTAAAGAAATTGACTAACGCACACATCGTATAAATTAGCCTGAACCATATCGTGAAAAAAACGTTAGAATTGCAATAGGATGAAACATATCATCTCGTACAGTCCTACTCATTGTAATTCCAAAATTGGGTCAATGTGTAAAAGGGCGTTATGGATTTACTTGATCACTCATGTAAAAGTTTCGAAACTAATCGATGGAATTATGTTTTGATACTCATAATAAGATGAACATGGCAAAGTTTGGTAAACAAATTGTAATAGATTACGATTACTGCTATACACTGATAACTATTTTGTTACTTTGTATTAGTTTAGATTAACCGTCTATGTATATTTATTAATAAGTTGAAGAAAATATGCTCTTTTATTCTTGACGTTGATCTTGAGAAACCTAAAGGATCTCACATTGTGATCTGTAACAATGTTTCTTTCATGGAATACCTCTTTTTGGAAGCTCATTTTTATAAGATAATTTATGTCTTGTTTACTTAAATATTGTGAAGTGTTATTGCAATAATTTTTAAATATCAAAATCACAATATTATGGAATGCACCTTTCATTGATAAATTCAATTGTGGGTATAGCATGTTAATCTAGTTTGCTTTTTGATAAAATTGAACCAATACAAAATATCAATTTGATTTGTTTTGGGTCTATGCAACACATTCTTAAGAACCTGAGTCAAACTAAATCGCCAACATGTTAGTTGTTCAGTTAAATCGGGTTTGCATTTTAAGAATAGCTTAAGTTAAGGTAGACAAATTATATTATATAATTTTTAAATCAACGACGGTTATTTAATTATATGATATCATGACGAATTATGATTAAATGATAGTGTAAAGTTGTTTTATATTGTCTATACACTCATTATTCTCTTTTAAAAATCAAAATTCTTTTTCTGAAAACCTAAAGAAAAGAATGATTTTATGTGTTATTATAACATCAAAACAAATACATAAAAAAAAAAAATTAAGACCAAGACAACAATACAAATATGTTTAAAAAAATATGATCGTTTGAACCACATCTTATGTGATTGATTCGTGAAATCAATATCTAAACAAATAAAATGAGTTTGTTAATTTTGGTTCCTTTTTTACTTCCATCCAAACTTAAAAAAAAAATACCTAAGCATTTTAATTAGTTTCGATCCAATTAACGGATGCTTGATTTGGTCCTAATACCACTAAATTTAATTTTCTTTATTTTATTAGTTAATTTGATATTAAATGGCATTTTATTAATCAGTTTAATCTATAAAATCATTAATACAAAACAATCATAAATATTTTTGTAATTCAATATATTCATCGAATATATCAACTATGCAAAATGTTTGTTTTCACTCATTTATATTATATGACGATCATTCTTTTTATTTTAGTTTTCATATAGAGTATTATGGCTTCTAAAATTCTTCTTTCACCCTTACCATTGAATAAAAGTGATCAAGTCTTTATCAATCTCAATTAAAGGAGATAAATAAGATAAATCAAACTAAGTTTCAGAAAGTGTGAATTTATTTCCTTTTTTAAATCTGACAAGACTTTTAAAGTCTTTTAAAAAGTGGTGAGCGATGAAATTTATTTTTATTTTTTTACTTTTTATTTTTTTTATAAAAAAATTATAAGTTAATATATCAATTATGTTGATATCTAGCATTATTAGCGAATCTAACATTATTTAACATATTATTTCAATTATATTTTATTATAAAATTAAATAAGTATTTAGTTTTTATGAAATTTCAATATTTCTTTATTAGTCTTGACATAAAAAAATATATTTCATAATAGTTTCAATAAACAAAATACAATTTTTTAAAATATTTATCTTGCAGACAGTTTTAATTTATCATAAAACGGAATATATTTATTTATTCTTTAATTTTTAAAATCTTGAATGATATTTTACTAGTATGTTTAAAATATTGTATAAAATTTCTTAATTTTTTAACATATTAATTAATTATAATTTTTTTAAATGCCATAAATTCAAATTCAAGATAAAACAACAAAAATGTAAATTTAGAAATTAATTTTTATTTTATTTTAGAATGTACGGTAAATTCCAGCTTAATTAACTCACAGAATTATAAAATTTAAGTTTAATCGGTTCGCGACAAGACATTCAAGATAACGACATTTGTAAATTGAATTAAAACTTAAAAATTAAAAATAAAATTTTAAATTTATTTTTTGTGGATGATTATTTTATAATTTTATAAATATAATTAAAAAATCTTTAAAAATTATATTTAATATTTCAATTGAAATTAAAACGGTTTAGATAATAATTTATAATAAATTTTTTGTGAAAAATAGATATGCCAAAATCTAATTATTCTTGATGTGATAAATAATTTTAGTAAAAAAAAAAAATTTTAGGTAAATAGGTTTTTAAAAAAAGAAAGTTTGGCTGATCTGAGACTGTGGATGTGAATCGGGTTGTGCTATTTGGGTATTTACAGAATTCGACCCCTAACCTGAATCTCAGTAGGGTGGTTCGCATTGAAGATGGAAGGGATTGAAGGAGAAAGAAGCAACAAAGGTGAAGGAAATAGCAGCAGATACAGTCTTCAACCCTTACGAATTAACAACGAAGACATACTGTTATGTATCGACATTGATCCTCAATCAATGGTTGAGATGAAAGCTGCCACTGCTCCCAACGGAAGACCCTTCACTCGTTTAGACGCAATTAAACAAGCTATCATTCTCTTCGTGAATGCAAAACTCACCATCAATCCTCAACATCGCTTCGCTTTCGCTACTCTCTCCAATTCCGTCTCATGGGTACTTTTACCTAATTACCCCATTTCATAATTTTAATCAATTTCATATTCTTTCAGCAAAAAGTTCGGATTTTTCATTATTGTTTTTCTAGTATGCACTAGCTACTATACTGTATTTTTGAAACCCTAGTGGTTGATCAGCTAAGCCCATCAATAGTCCTTTGGTACCCAAGATTGTCATTTTTTAAATGTAACTACTTGGTGATTCAGTGACATTTAATAAAAAGGAAAATCAAACAAATTGGAAGAGTCTTGATCATACTATAGGAAGGATGCCTTTCCTAAAAGATTCTTGAATTGGCTTGTTGGAGCTTATCTATTGACGGAAGCACTTGTGAGAGATTCTTTGAGATAGTTTATGAAAATAACTTTTGACATGTCTATGAGTTGTTTCAGTTTATTTTGATAAGCTCTCAAAGGATAATTTATGGAACTAGTTTATAGTTTATATGAAGAAAAAAAATTACTTTGTTTTATCTTTTGTTATAGAAATGACTTATATGATAAGTGCTTGTACCATAAGTGTTTAATTAAGCTATTTATACAAACAGAGCCTCATACAAATGGAGGATGGCTTTCCTAAAAGATGGGATGGCATTGTCGTGGAGAAATGACAAAATCCTGTTTTAGGTGATTGAATGTGTGCGGAGTAGTTTTGTGAAGTGCCAATGAGGAGGGTAGACTAGATATGATTATTGATTGAAAGTTGAACACTGTGTCTGTTGTTTGATCCATGTAGCCATATTTATCTGATGAAATGTTTTGGTGGTTGTTGTCGTCATCTTTCTTATTTTTGACTTCAAAATTTGATGTGCTGTCTAGGCATTGAATATTAGCATAGAGGGTAGTATAAATGCCTTTTCAGGGTTTCCTTTTTTGTAGATATTGGATCTTACAAACAGTTTATTTTATGGGGGAGGGTGGTCAAAGCATGTACTAAACATAATTTTTTCTGCATTTTAATAATTATTACAGCTGAGGAAAGAGTTTAGCAGTGAAGTTGAGTCAACAATTGCAGCAATGAGAGCGCTTTCGGCTACTACAGCTAGCAGTCAACCAGACCTTACTAATTTGTTCCGACTTGCTGCTCACGAAGCCAAAAAATCCCGTATGCAGGGTCGCATTTTAAGAGTGGTGAGTGGTAGCTGTCGTCTGTGATTTGTCACATCACTTCATGTTTCTTGTTTTTGTGTAAATCTATTATCATGTGCTTGGTTTAAAGTCTTTGAAATTTGGTTACATTAACATGACATTTTTGTCATGAATCATAATATGCTGTTTGCTATTCCTTGCTAGATTTTATTCTATTGCCGATCGACTGTGCGCCCTCAACATCAGTGGCCTGTGAACCAGAAGCTCTTCACTTTGGATGTCATGTACCTTCATGACAAACCCGGACCCGACAATTGCCCCCAGGAGGTTTATGATACACTGGTGGAAGCTCTTGAACATGTTACCGAATACGAGGGTTACATCTTGGAGAGTGGACAAGGGTTAGCTAGGGTTGTTTTCCGTCATATGTTAATTCTATTGTCGCATCCTCAGCAGCGCTGTGTTCAAGAGTTCATTGACATACCTAAATCACTTGCAAAGAAGGCTCCTCAGGTGGAGCCAATGGCTACTGAAGATATTGTTCCAGTATCAAGCCAGTGAGAATGGCATTATCTAATTATTAATTCTACCATGTAATTTAGGTAATGGTATGTATTTGGCTTCTAGAATTGCAATATCTGACACATGCCCCTAGTAATTTTCTGTAAATGATGCGCATCTTTATTTTATATGAGAAAATTTGTATGAATTGCCAATTTGTTGGTTAACTGGTGTTTTTATCCCAAGTTGTTAGACATTTTCAATTTGGTAGAATTCCGGTTGCTATGCTGGCATTAAAATCCTTCCACGGCGAAGATTCAAATCTTTCATTTGAAATTCAGGTGCTGTGGAAATGGACTGTACTTATACATGCGGTCATCCTATCACACAAAGATAATAGAATATGATCATAATTTGCAGAGTTGAGTTGCATCCAAAGTGATAACTAAGGTTGCAACACAGATTGTGTTACTAGCATGACAATCGTTCTTTGTGTTTGGTTGGGTTTCTACTATTTATTTGTTCTCAATTTAGTATCTATTTTTGTTCTAAAAGTGTATTGTGAAACGTATATAGGGCCTGATCAACTGTATTTGTAATACATATAAGTTATATAACAAATTGGCAATTGTGGAATGATATGGAAAGTTTATCATGAATGAAATGTCACAGTTTTTCCTCACATGAAAGGAGAACTACTGATATTTAGCTGTTAACTGATACTATCTTAAGAAAATGCAACAAAGGAATCAATCTCCTTTTATTTTAAATTCAAAAGATTACATGAAATCTAGCATCTTATAATAAGCACCTGTGAGGCTGTGATCACACTGAGGTCACGTAAACTCAATATATTCAATTTGCAAAATCAAAAGAACAGAGTATCTTTAAAAAATCTTTTCGACTGAGATGAGAGAAGAAGGGTATTAATAAAAAATGTCTTTTAGTTCAGAAATTTGGATGGAAGAGAAATATAATCAAGCAGACAAAAAATTTCAAAAATCTCTCTTGAAATTTTTATGAAGATAAAAGTTAGGTACATTTCTTTAGATGCTTTTTGTATGGTTCTTGATTTAACCAATCATAATTTTATTAAATTTGTAATTTTTTTAGAATTTGTTATAAATACCAAAGGTGTGTTTTATATTAAGAGTCATAGAAGTACTCAAAGAAATGTAGTTTTTTCCTTTTTGTATCCCCTCAAACATCAATAGATTTTGAAGACAAGAAAATCTACTTAAAATGCATATACTATTTTGAACAAACTATTAATTATTTTGTTTATAATTCAAAAATATATGACATACACCGTCTATAAGATAAAAAAGATTGTCTCATTTGCAGCCAATTTTACTGATTTGTTGTGCTACTAAGTTAATTTGATACATCTTATTTATTTATACATATTTTACATTAAAAGTTAGTATAAAATTCAAATCCTTGGGAACATTCCAATAATTCTTGCGCACATTGTCAATTGATGTGATGGTTATAAAAATTATGAAATTGCATGATAATTTATATACTCAGCAGTTACAGTGAATTCCCAAAAGGCCGTGCAGTTCTGCTTTTTCATAAAATTCATAAAGGGAGAAAGTTCAGTCATCATTCGATAAATCCATATCCATTTGAGGCAAGTACAAAACTTCACCCATCATGTTAAAGCAGAAAATCTAACAAGACACTTGTGACAATGTTAGTCAACTGTAAATAAAAGAAACAAGGAACACCTTGGAACTCCTCGAAAGTGAAAAGAAATGCGGAAAGGGTGGAGAGAGCAAAAAGGAATGCGGGAGAGAAGAATGCAGCCTTAGCAGACGAAAATGAAAGAGATGCATCGGTAGACCTCCATCAAAGAAGGAGAACTTGTCTAGTGACGAAGGCCACACTTTCTTTCTAGAGTCGGGTTGCATCATTGACTGGAGTCTCTCCAAGCAAATCATCATCATAGGAAACAGGTATCCTTAACCTATCATGAACAGAGATGGATTTTTCTTTATTAGTTACTGGTTCATGTTGAATTTTCATTTCTGATGCAAGAACTGCACGGTCCGAAACATTTCCTTCATCATTGCCAGCAGATGGAAAGGCCTGTCCTTGAGAAGAATCCTCTTTCTTAGGCACATTTAGTTGCTTAACATTTGGCTGCCTGAATTGCTTCTGCATTATTATAAACATATGAGCAACGCCTTAAATAAAAAGCTACGCTGTCATTTAAAACAAAGAGAAGCCGTTATTATTTATTTGGATTTTAGATAGAAAAATGAAAAACTCCCTCCCTTGTGAAATAAATAATCTTACCATATTTGTATTTTGCTGCCCCTTTTGTAAACCCAAAAACACAAAAGTTATTCACACACCTCAAACTCCTTTGCTCTATTCATTATCTCTTTGTAGACCTTTGGTTCCCTAACTTTTATGATGCTCCACAGTATGCCACCCCCAGTCCGGAATCGTCTACCATCAGAAGTCTTTTGGCCTCCACAAGCCTGTATTGCATCAACCTGCGACCCCCACATACAAATTTACAATGTATCAACTTGGACACATTAGATAACAAAGATTAATAAGAATAAAATGACATAGAGATAATCAGCAATATAACATGATTTACATTAAGAGATATCCAATTTCAGCTCTGAAATTGTTGGTTACTGCATTGAAGTGGGTAAAACTGACTACGTCAATGGTAACCAATTTCCCCTACACCAGCTCAATGAACACAAGCTTGGAAAATCAATTATGGGAGTTAAAAGTGAAAAGCATTCCCTACATATGAACAGGGACGGAAAAAATTGAAGCAACAAATGTGAACATCAACCTTCACAATTTGTAAATAATGAAGTGATTCAGCCAGGAACACCAAAGATCAAGCAGAGGATTGGAAGGAGCAAACTAGCATCTGGAAGAAAAATCTGCAAGGTTAGGGACAAAATTGCACGCATCAGAAATTATGAATGGCGGTACGGTATGAAAGAGTGGATAAGCATAACCAGCTCAAGGCTCATCCAAATAGTATAACCTTAACTCTCACCTTTCCTTTAGCAGGCGAGCAGACTATATCTGCTCCAAACAATCCACATTCCCATTAAAGAGAGGGAAAATAAATCACAAAAAGAACAATTTATTTCAAATAAATTACAATGAACGTTCCAGCAGGAGATTATGAGCGGCCATTGAGCCAGTTAGTGAAGCCAAGGTTAGAAATATTCAGAAAGTTGCCTCAGGACCATGTGAACTTGACAAAATTTGTAAGATTGAAACAAAGGTTGTGGAAGCCATCACATGATGGTTCCAAGTGGCTAACGCAATACACACCAGAAAATAAAGATGATTCCAACAACTGTAAACGGTGCAGAGAACCATATATCAGTTATCCTGTCAAACTAACACAACTATTGACGATCAAACTTGGCAACAATATCTTCCATATAATTAGAAGAAGAAAGGGAAGAATTTAGAATTGCGAATTCAGTGTAAGAACAGAGAAAATGAGAGACTGCAAATTGCAGCACAGGAATACAATAAGAAGGAAGAGTTTAATTACTATGCACTGATAGTGTAAAATGTTTCACACTGTTTACACTATCAACACATCACAAGCATTGATGATGGTTTCTTTTGAAGTAGAATTATGACAAAAGTTTCAAATGATCCGACGGTTGTGATCAACTGACACTATAAAAAACCTTTACATTGTCAGTGCATATAAATTAAAACCTAAGAAGTAAATCCTTCCGCAGCTTTTGATGAACGGAAAACAAGATGGTTGGATCAGTACATTCTGCACATAAATAATAAATAATATCTTCAAGTAGACAGATACCAGGTACCAAACAGTATCACTAATATTATTTAAGTCATATGAAGCAGTATTACTTAGGTGGGTCTTAGAATTGTTTTCCAACTTCCAAGTGGCAATGGTATTTCACAGAAAATCTTAAAGATAAAACTGATAAACTAACGAACAAAGTATACTTGCTTATTAAACAAAAAATGAGTGCATAATAGGGTTTCAATACTTCTTTGATGATATCACTTAATGCAGATATTCCAAGACAACCCGCAGCAGTGTATACCATATATGACTTTTTCTCTTTCAGACGACGACAGGTATCTAACACGAACCTGAAAAGCATGTAATTTGTTATAAATTCAATGATGTGATCGAGAAGGCTGCTATACATTTGTTACATTACAGGGACAAACAAGATAGAGGATAGGAAAACAAAAGGGCGGGAAACAATGCTTAATAATAGAACCGAATTCCAGCATCTATTGGGTCACAAAAGTAAATGAGTTTATTAAGACTAAGCTTGGAGTAATGCAATACCAATGAACAGAAGATACTTCTCCGTACTTCCCATAGAAATTGCATAGTTTGAATAACTGTTATATTGCTATCAAAGCAAAATACAATGATTAAATCAATTAAATTATGATGAAACCAGTCATCCCACACAATAAAAAAAATCTAAATTGTTCAGTAATTCAAATCAACCAAACATAAAAATAAGGCTAGAATATAATGTATTCCCTTAAAAGTTATCCTACGTGCCTTTACCCCCAAGATCTAAAGAATTGCCCTCATAATGTTTATTATGGATCTCAAAATCCTCATTCTCCAATATCATCCAAATAATTTTTTTAAGCAAAAATTGGAGTGCAAAAACAAAATCATCCAAATAATTAACAATGTCATTTTTGTTAACGTACCACCTAAATTACTATGTTCGAGTCTAATTTCAGTTTCCAAATATTGAAGCTGGGTACTCCACATCAAGCACTGGGTGGTGCTCCACTCCACCTGTTCTACAACAAAACCTTTCGCCCTGGCCTTACTGTTAGTGATGTTGCTATACTTTCCTAAACATATATGCCTCAATCATCTCTACATTCTTGATGCTTTAAAAAAGTTCAGCAAGTTGGCACTTCAACTCTAAGAGCAAGATTACCCTGGGGAGTAGCTAGTGGTGTTTCATTAACTCACAATCTCCTCTTGGTCAAACTCAAAGTAAGGGACAACATTAGAAACAAAATGAAATGACATTGCAGCAGTGACACTGCTAGTTTTGCTCAAATGCCGCTACGCTGCAGCGCTATAGCCACTATTTGACATAATTTTGTACTAAATCGCGTATCATAGAACTATAGCGGTTTGTTCAAATTCTTCTATACTAGGGTATTATAGCACTACTAAAGTCATTATTTGACAAACACAATATTGATTAAACATTTTCATTTTCGTGGTTTCATTGATATTTATTTGGACTTCATTTGTGAATAGTAAATTTTGCGATAGTAAACTACACATTAAAAGTTGAGTAAAGTGCCCGTCAACTAAAGCTTAAGGGGTTAAACCATAGTTCAACCCAACAAGAAATTCCTTCCAAAACCCAAATTCAGTGCATGTAGTAGAATGTTAAACCTGTCTATGTTGATGACTTTAGATCCTGAACCCTTTCTCTTTCTCTTGTTCTTCTTCTTCGTGTTCTTGCTAGCTCCAAGCTTTGAGTTCTCAACGTTAGATTCTTGATTTGCTTCAGTGACATCTCCAGCATTGCTTTGTCCCAAAACATTTTGCGAATTGGGCTCCACTAACTCTCCTTCTTCAACATCAATCATGTCAACATCGTCATCTAAATGATCCTCATCATATATGACATCAAGAATGTTATCTCCTTCCTCCATAACAAACTCCTAACCTGCATTCAGGGATCCAAATTGTTATTCATTAGCCATTTTCAATATCTAGATGGAGCACAAAACATAAAGGATCAGAGTTTTAAATTGGTATCTGCGATAGCGATCCAGGTTGCAATATAACAGTTATTTATATTGCCAAAACTGCAAAGCGACAACAATTGAGGTTGCATCAACTGCATTTGACCTCTGTAGTAGCACCCACATCTATTATCAAATGTAAGTCCCGGTGTCCGACAGGTGTCAATGTCGGGGTTGGGTCCTGATACGACACCGACACTTTAATTACATAATCTACACGCAACTAATATTTATTTTCTCAAATTATTATAGGTATCTATGTGTCATTGCCGTGTCCATGTCAGTTTTCGTGCTTCTTAGCATTTAACTGCCATTCTCCACGATATCAACCTCAACAGCTAACGCCAATGCTATTTAAAATGCTATACGGATGAGCACGTAAGAACACTAATATAAGAAGTAAGAAACAACAATAAACTGTGATTTAAACTCGATAGAGAATAAACTATAAATGGCAAAACAGAAGGGAAAAATGAAACTGTGTTTGTATATGATTTACAACTTTAATTCGTATGGGAGTTAAAAGAAAAACAATGCACGTCCAAACCCTAATCATAAATGGAATTTTAATAAAGCACGGTAATTGAATTTGAAGTTTGGAAAATGGAACGGAAATGTAAGGCAAGAAGGAACGGTAGAGAATGAATAAACGAAATACAGTGATTGGAGTATGGTTTACCTTTGCAGAGTTTGAGAACAGAACCGAAACACAAACGACGGGAATTGATACAGTGTAAAACCGTACAAATACACGATTCCTCCACTTAGGCCATCCACCAGGTGGTGATTTACCTATTAAGCACGACCTAAATAGTTGTAGTTGTGGGGAAAATTTTTCATCTTAATTGTTAAGTGAAAAAAGTATTTCAAAATTTGGACTAAATATTCTCTAGAAAAAATATTGAGACCTATTTTTCCGTAAAAAAATATGAAAAATGTTTATTTGGTCTTACCTTTGAAAGAAAAAAAAAATATCTAAAAAATTATTCTGATTTACATTTGAGATTATTTTTTACAAATACATTTTTTTATTTTCAATGACTACATTAATAATATTTTGTATGTTTTAGAGACAATATGGTGGTTATGGAACTCTAGGTAATCAACAATGAAAACGAAGAATTCAATCACAAACAGTAGGAATTCTTATTTATTGAAAAGAATTCGAATTGGAATTGAGTTACAATGGAAGTTTGAGAACAAAGAAAAGAAGAAGAAGAAGTGTAATACAAGTTTTGATTATGAAGGCCTGCATCAACTAACTAACTACTTTCCTATATAGTAATTCAGTTACAACTGTTTAGCTAATAATAGTTCCCTCCAGCATCCACTAATTGGCACGTGTCTTATTCATTTACTCTGTAACATTGCCCCCAATTGAAAACATTCTTGTCCTCAAGAATGAAAATTAGGGAACTTCTTACAAAGATCAAAATAAAATTCCCAATTGGCATCCTCAGGCAATTGGTGCTTCCATTTGACCAACACTTTAGTTACTGCTTGGCCTCTGCGTTTGACAGTCATTCTGTCCATGATCAACTCAGGTTCTTTAACAGCAAGAACTTCATTTGTGTTGGAAGGAAGATCAGTAGAGGTGATAGCATTGCCAATATGTTTTTTTAACTGTGAAACATGAAATACATTGTGTATTTTAGAATGGGCAGGAAGGAGTAGTTTATAAGCCACTGCTCCTACTGTGTCAATCACTGGAAATGGTCCAAACTATTTTGGAGCCAATTTCTCATTGGATCTGGCAGCCACAGATACTTGTTTGTAGGATTGAAGTTTAACATAAACCAAATCACCCACTGCAAACTTCATGTCACTTCTATGCTTATCAGCAATTTGTTTCATCCTGTCTTGGGGCCCTTCTTAGATGGAACTTAAGAACCTTCAGCATCTCTTCTCTTTTAACTAAACTTCGATCCACCAACTGAACTTTAGATTCTCCTGGCAAGTAAGGTAAATAGGCAGGAGGAGGTTGACCATACACAATTTCATAAGGGGTAGCCTGAATTGACGTGTGGAAGGTAGTATTATACCACCATTCAGCTAATGGCAACCACTTGGACCATTGTTGTGGAGTCTCTGCACACATGCACCTCAAATATGTTTCTAGACATCAATTGACCACCTCAGATTGGCCATTTGTCTGAGGATGGTATGATGTAGAAAGTTGTAATTGAACTCCTCGGTAAGCCATTAACTCCTTCCAAAAGTGACTAACAAATACTGGATCTCTATCACTGGTGATAGATTCTAGAAAACCATGGAGTTTGAAGATATTATCTAAAAATGCTTGTGCTACAATGCTAGCAGTATATGGATGAGCTAAGGATATGAAATGAGCAGCCTTACTTAATCTGTCTACTATAACAAAAATAACTTGTTTCTCATAAAAAATAGGCAATCCCTCAATGAAATCCATTGTAATGTGCTGCCACACATGATCAGGGATTGTTAAAGGTTGTAATAAACCTGGGTAGGCAACAGTGTCATACTTGCATTTCTGACAAGTTGGACAATGTTGTATGAAGGCTTTGACATCCTTGTTCAGGCCTTTCCAGTAAAGAACAACCTTAATCCTTTGTGTAGTAGCATTTCTGCCTGAGTGACCCCCTGAGGCTGCATTATGAAACCAATGTAACAATTCTTGCCTTAATTGCACATCCTTGCCAACTACCAATCTTCCTTTCCTTCTGAGTTAGAGGCCATTCCAAGTATAGTGTTTATGTGAGGTTGGACTCT
>NC_021164.2:73302395-73357672 GCF_000331145.2 Cicer arietinum | reverse complement strand
CCCCAACTCCTTGCCCTGAAGCATCAACTTCAATTATAAATTGCTGAGAAAAACCAGGCATTGCTAAAACAGGTGCAGAAGTTAATAGTCCTTTCAATTTCTGAAATGCTAACTTGGATTCCATAGTCCAATGGAACTTGTCTTTTTTGAGCATATCAGTCAGTGGTCTAGCTACAGTGCCATAGCCTTTAATAAATCGTCTGTAGTACCCAGCTAAACCTAAAAATCCTCTGAGTTGCTTGACTGATTGAGGTAGACTCCAATTCTGCACTGCCATTATTTTTGCTGGATCAGTTGAAACACCCTCAGCTGAAATGAAATGCCCCAAGTATTCCACTTTAGAGACTCCAAAATAACATTTGGATTGTTTGGCAAACAATTGATGTTTTCTCATAACATCAAACACTTTGTCTAAGTGAATAAGATGTTCCTCTTCAGTTGTACTGTATATAAGGATGTCATCAAAAAAGAAAAGTAAAAATTTCCTTAGGAACTCTTTGAAAACTGAATTCATCAAGCTCTGAAATGTAGCTGGTGCATTGGTAAGCCCAAAAGGCATTACCAAGTATTCATAATGTCCACTATGTGTCCTGAATGCTGTCTTATACACATCCATAGGGCTCATTCTAACTTGGTGATAACCAGCTCTTAGATCAATTTTAGAAAAAATGATTGAGCCATGTAGTTCATCCATTAAGTCTTCTACTAAAGGAGTAGGAAATATATCCTTAATTGTGCCCTTGTTTAATTCTCTATAATCAATACAGAGTCTCCATGACCCATCCTTCTTGCCAACTAAAATAATTGGGCTAGCATAAGGGTTGATACTGTTTTGAATCACACCTGAATCCAACATTTCTTGTACCAGTCTATCAATGATGTCTTTTTGCTGTTTTGCATACCTGTATGGCCTTTTATTCACAGGATCTATGTTATTATGCAGGGGAATTTGGTGATCATAGCCTACCCTGGTAGGAGGTAATTGGGTAGGAACCTGAAAAACATCAGTATATTTCTGCAGTAACTGCTCAATTGAGGGTAGAATCATAGACTGCTCAGCATGAGTAGTTAGTGAATGCAGTAAAAATCCTTCCTCCTCACAAACCTGTATCATGGAGAAATGAACTCCTTGATCCAAAATTTTCCCTAACTGTTGAGTCTTAACAGTCTTACATCCCAATTGTGTGGCTCATCTCAGCACATGCCTTCTTCCTTGCACTGAGAATTCCATGCTCAATTTATCAAAGTTCCATACTATATCCCCAAGTGTTAACAGCCATTCCACCCCTAGCACTACATGACAACACCCAAGTGGAATTAACATAACATCTGAAGTGAAATTAGTATGCTGTATTGTCCACTTGAAATTTCTTACCACTGAAGAAATCTTCACTTTGTTGCCATCAGCTACAGTGACTACTAGTGGTTTTATGTCATCAATTTTACACCCCAACCTTTCTTCCATCTGAACATCCAGGAAATTATGAGTGCTCCCGCTATCTATTAGAATATGTAGAGCCTTCTTCATATATCTTCCAGTGATTCGCATGGTTCTAAAATTGGCTACCCCAGTCAATGCATTGACAGAAATTTGAGCTGCTTCAAAATGATTCTCAACATTGACAGGATCAATGGTAATACACTCATCCTCCAATTCCTCAACCTCTAACAGATGGATCTGAAGTTTTTTATGAGAAATACTATGCTCTGCAGAATAAGGTTCATCACAAAAGTAACATAATCCTTTGGCTCTCCTTTCAGCCATAAATGCTGGTGAAATGGTTCTATTAAATTTGGGTTTGGGCTTGGTTGTTTCCTGTTCATATGTTTGCTGTGGTTTAGGGCCAAGTATGGATTTGGTACTGTTGTGGTTTTTGTTTTTCATAGGAATACTGAACTGCGACCCTTGGTTACTAGCAGCTTCATAAAGCTTAGCCAAAGCAAATGCTTTGCTCACTGTTTGTGGTTGAAACATTCTCACCATCATTTGCACATCATTTTTCAACCCTCCTAAAAAACAACTCACTGTATATTCTGCAGACAATTCTAATTGTGTAATTATGGCATTGAATTGTTCATGATACTCAGTAATTGACCCTTGCTGTCTCAACTTCATTAACTCAGCCATAGGATCATTACATACTTCCCCGAATCTCTCCACTAGAATCTTGACATACTCTTCCCATGTAGGTAAAGTTGTACTCCACAATGACCTTACAAATGCATGATGCCATTTTAAAGCCTTGCCCTCAAAATGCATAATAGCAAGTTTTACTTTTACTTCCGCATGCGTATCATCGATCATGAAATAAGTCTCACATTGATATAGCCATTCTTTCACATTATCACCATTAAACCTAGGGAAATCGATTTTAGACAATCAAGTATGGAAAGAATAAGGAGTAGAAAATCGATCACCTCTGTTACTGTTGTTAGCATTGGAATGTTGATGATGAATATTGTTGCGATTATGAGAAGAACTACCACCATCTCCATTTTTATGCAACAATTCTTCAAAAGATTGCTTAATCGATTCTCCTAGTGTTTGCTGTAAGGATCCAGCTAGCTCTGCCAATCTCAACTCTAGCTTCTCAGTAATCTGATTCTCCAAACGTTCCTCGATCTCCCTTACCGCTGCTTGAGTTCGTGTAGATTCTGCCATCTCCCAGGAAAAAAAAAAAAAAAAAAACTCTGAATACCAATTGATATGGTGGTTATGGAACTCTAGGTGATCAACAATGAAAACGAAGAATTCAATCACAAACAATAGAAATTCTTATTTATTGAAAAGAATTCGAACTGGAATTGAGTTACAATAGAAGTTTGAGAACAGAGAAAAGAATAAGAAGAAGTGTAATACAAGTTTTGATTATGAATGCTTGCATCAATTAACTAACTACTTTCCTATATAGTAATTCAGTTACAGCTGTTTAGCTAATAATAGTTCCCTCCAACATCCACTAATTGACACGTGTCTTATTCATTTACTCTGTAAGAGAGACCAAATAAATTTATATGCTTTTTAAGACATTTTGCAGGTAATTTGAATAACTTGTAATGCTAATATAAAATTTAAATGATAAAAATCAAGGAGCAATGAAAAATTAATATTGTTGATTATTTGTAAACTCCATAAAATATGTAATGAATTGAGATGAAAGTTGAAATTGTAGGTAAATAATTTATTTTTTTAATCTATATGTGATTATTATTATGGAGTATAATACATAAAACATATTTTTATTACTTTTTTATAGTTAAATTATTCTTTATCCTATTCATTCTGATGACATCTATATAATTTTGACCATTTCACTTAATTAATAATGTAATATCAAAAAGGTTGAAAGACTTTGGAGGGGTTTAGGTCCATGTTAATTTGAAATTTGAATAACTTGTTAATTGTGACATTAGACAAGAAATTTAGGACTCTTTTGATCAAATAACGAGAAATAAGAAAAGTTGAAATTGTTAATAAGTTGACACTGATATTAAATTTGTTAATAATTGATATTGTTAATGCATATTTATCTTTTAGATAATAGTTAATGTTTTCATCATAGTATTTATTATTTATAAAAATATTAATTTTTTATTAGAGGATAAAAAATTATTCAAGAAAGTCTTATATATAGAGATAAAGATAGTATTTTTTAAAATAAATTAATTAGTTTTTGAAAAAAAAATCAATTTGCTATATTTTTTAAATGAGAATCTAAATATTTTTAAAACCATTTTAAAACCTATTTTTAGTAATTTTTTCAAATAAAAAGTTATAACAAGTTTTTTAAAAACCATTAATTTTCAGTACGACAGAAAACAAAAATAAATTATGCATTTTTAAAAAATTTCTATAATATATTTTTTAAATTATTGTATATAAAAAAAAAAATACATACAAAACATAACACACATACCTTATATGTGATGAACAATATTCACACTATTCACCTAATTTGAAATGGTTGATTTAAACCTATCTCATATTCTAAAGTGTGACTTTTTATATATTCATTTAAAATATTATTATATTTAATGTAAAATTTTAATATTTTTAGATATAATATCCTTTCTAGAACTACTGTGTTTTGGTATACAAATAAAGTTTGATAAGAAAGAGATAAAAATTCGTGTCATAAGAAAAATATGTTTGAGAGTTTCATAGAGAAACAAAATTAAAGTTTGTATTGATTAATAGACAAAAAATAATAAATGATACATGAAATAAAGAATAACAGATAAATTAATTGATATCGGATGAACTTATAATAGATATAAAATAAATTTATTTATTTAATTTAAATTATTAGATAAAATTAACAGTTACATTAACTGAATAATATAAAATGACTTAAAAAACACGTTTTTAATCATCAATTAAATAAAATTAATTTAAATAATGCAAGTAAAAATAAAGGAAAAAAATAAAACATTATAAACTGAAAACTCAATCCTTATTTCAAGTAATTTATAAAAAAATATTATAATTTTTTTTTAAAAAAAAGTTATAAGTTTATCAAACAAGTCTATTAACTTAATTTAACTATAAATTATCCACTAACTTTTTTTTTTATTTGCTAAACATATTTTAAAAGTCGAAAGGGGGGAAATAAAACCAGTCCCATCCACCTGTTTGTTGTACCTAATTTCATCTACCGGTCAAAGAGAAAAATTGAAAAAATTAAAAAACACAATTAATATACCATTTTCATTTTTAATTACTTAGATAAATTAAATTCATTTAATTTATGTGAATTTAATAAAAAACGCATTTGAATTTATTTAGAGTTTAATCATTATATAGTAATTAATGGTATAAAAAAAATTTACACTATCAAATTTATTTGTAATTGTAACTTTTGAAATAATTATAAAAAAAATAAAAAAATTAATGTTTTACCTTATTTACTTGTGTGTAATCGAAGCAAAACATAAAAAATGTAGAAAAGAGAGCAAAAATAAAAGCAAAGTTGCAATCCCCCAACGACACGGTTCACGATCCTACTGCTTGTCTTTTTCTTCCCCAAATACGATAATTTATCATTTCTTTGAGCCATTAGGGATGCAATTCTGGTGATGAGTTGAGAGACAATCCCACCGACTTTCATTTCAACGCCCATACTCATCGTCATGTACCGCTTTCCAACACCCACCCTCCTCTTCCTCATCGTCACCCTTATTGCCCTCGTCTCCTCTAACCCCGAAGATTTTCTCCGATTGCCTTCCGAATCTTCCAGATTCTTCCATTCACCTTCCGCCGATGACAAAGAAAACAATGAAGGCACTAGGTGGGCCATCTTAATTGCTGGTTCCAATGGTTACTGGAATTACAGACATCAGGTCTTTCATTCATTTCTCCCTCTTTTTCTTTTCAAGGACGCCAATTCATTATTTCTTATCTGCATCTTCTTTACTATTTATACATTTAATTCTTCAGTCTGATGAGCCGTTGTTATTTTATCAGTCTGATGTTTGTCACGCATATCAAGTACTGAGGAAAGGTGGTCTGAAAGAAGAGAACATTGTTGTTTTTATGTATGATGACATTGCTTTCAACGAAGAGAATCCAAGACCTGGAGTCATCATTAACAGTCCACATGGAGATGATGTTTACAAGGGAGTCCCTAAGGTGTTCTATCTTTTTTTTGTGTGCGTGTGTGCGTGTGTGTGTCCCTTTTCGATGTTCTGTTTCCAATTCAAGCTTTATTGTCTCCTTATGTGTACTATTTTATGGCAGGATTATACTGGTGAAGATGTTAATGTTGACAACTTCTTTGCTGCTTTACTTGGAAATAAGTCAGCTCTTACAGGTGGCAGTGGGAAGGTTGTTGACAGCGGTCCCAATGATCATATATTTATATACTACAGTGATCATGGGGGTCCTGGAGTGCTTGGTTAGTAATTATTTTTCCATGTCGGGTTGATTATATGTTTTTGTTTTTGCTTGTTTTTGATAGATTATGTTTAGTAGAATGAAGCAACTGTTGCCAACATGGTGTGTTACCAGTAGTAGATACTTGCGCTCCTTAGCCATTTGGTCAAGGGTTTGATCCTTGACCAGTGCGTATGGAAAATCATATATGTTACGAGAGGTTTCTGATTAAATGGATCTCAGTTATCTTGAAGGATTAGTCTCCTCAATTGCGTGCAGGGATACATTGTCTACAAAAAAGAAAAAAGAATGAAGCAGCTGTTAAACATTTTAGCATCATCTCTTAAACAAACAGTTATACTATAGATTGATCATGTCTGTTGCAACATTTTTCTAACATTGATGGAAATGGAAAATGTACTAATTGAATTTTGCAATATTTATTTGTTTCTTAAAAAGGATGAAATCCCCAAGAAAAATAGAGCAAATGGAAAACCCAGAGAGAAGTGGGATATATGGTTATCAGTATCCTTGTCATTGAATTTGTCTTGATTATTTTGGCGATTGAAACTATTATCAGCGATGTTTATACTAACATTTTGGTTTTATCTTAACACCACCAAGTGTTTCTCCACACCAAATATATGCCCCTTTCTATTTCTTACATGGTCCTTTATTTGGGGATGGGGTGTTACTGGGGTTGGATTTCAGGGATGCCTACAAGTCCGTACATGTATGCATCTGATCTTATTGAAGTCTTGAAGAAGAAGCATGCTTCTGGAACATATAAAAGCCTAGTGAGTTGGTAGTAATTAGCATTTGCTTAGTGTTTGTGTCAACCTGCATTCAAGCTGTTTACCTGTTTTATGTAATGGTTATGCAGGTATTTTATCTAGAGGCATGCGAATCTGGGAGTATCTTTGAGGGTCTTCTTCCTGAAGGTCTGAATATATACGCAACAACAGCTGCAAATGCAGACGAAAGCAGTTGGGGAACATATTGTCCTGGGGAGTTTCCTAGTCCTCCACCAGAGTATGAAACCTGCCTGGGTGACCTATACAGTGTTGCTTGGATGGAAGACAGGTAAGATCATATGAGCACAACAAGCAAACCTTTAGCATAGTATTATTTGTTACTTAAAGTCATTCATGATTATAAATGTATATTAGGGATTCATAAATAATCTATTCAGTCTTAAATATAAGCAAAAAGAACAAGTATTTGGTCCAAATTGGACCAAATACATGTACGTTTTTGTTTATAAGACCGGAGGGAGTAAGATATATGATAAAACTGGTATGAAACTGCTTTAATTTACTGAATAATACTTCTAATTTTTATTGGTCACACTCTAAGAATTATCTTCCAAAGAGATTTGTTACGAAGTAAGAAAAGGAAATACAATAGAGATGGAAAATGAATGTAACTGCTAGTGACCATTAGGAATTTGAGAGCCTAATCTCTCCCAACCAACCTATTGACAAATAACCTAATGCCCTACCTATGTCCTAAACTCTTTTTATTTATTACATAAAATACACTAACTGTTAACTGCTGTCCCATTTCATAACTGCTACATAACTTCTGTCTCAGGCTCTCTTGGATTAATGGTCTTTTTCCTAGCATAAGTTCTCGCGATGGGAGGGGCCTTTTACTAACAATATATTGGGTGTATTTATTGTAATTAAAAAATATGCATGATGTGGTTGAAAGCTTGTGACATGCGAATATCACCAATACAACTGTATTTACTTATTATCTTGTACTTTGCCAAACCCTTCTTTTCTATAAAAGAAATATTTTCTTTCTTGCACTTAACATCTTTTTTACTTGTTAGAATAAAATTACTTTTGCATGAGTGATTGTGTAAGGTCTTTTATGTACTGATTTTTTTTACACCTAAACTTTTGAACAGTGACATGCACAATTTGCAATCAGAAACTTTGCACCAGCAATATGAATTGGTAAGGTTCTGCTACTAGCTTTGTTGTTTTACACAATCAGCTGGTATAAACTGAATAATGTAATTTTATACCTTGGTTGCTTAAGTAGATGGGAGAAAATTTTGATTATTTTACTGAGATTCGTGGTCTAAAATTTTATGGGTCAGACAAGGTATAACTGTATAAGGTGTTCTTGAATTGTATGACATGTCTTCTTGCTCTTATGCTCACAGGTCAAAGAAAGGACTAAGAACGGAAATACACTCTATGGTTCCCACGTGATGCAATATGGTGACATAGGGCTCAGCGAGAATAGTCTATTCCTCTATTTAGGAACAAACCCTGCTAATGAAAATTTTACTTTTGTGGGTAGAAACTCATTAGTGCCACCTTCAAAAGCGGTCAACCAGCGTGATGCAGATCTCGTCCATTTCTGGGATAAGGTATCCTATTTGTGGGATGTAGTGCTATATTTTACTAAATAAATGCTTAGTCGTGTCCTCTTCATAATTTGGCTCCCAATTTTTTAAATGTGGAGTGGTATATGCATAGGAAGGAGATATTTATTATTTAGAGAACCATAATCTCAGGATTTTGAAAGTTAATAAACAGTGCATAAACAAGTACAATTAAGGAGGATATGTGATAGTAGGAACATGCCATACTATCAACTTTTTTTTTGGTTTTAACCCTGTGATTCCTAGGGGAGTGAGACCCTGGTAATCCAGAGTTCAGTCTAGAGAGGTAAGTAAAGTTTGACTAAAAATTGATCTAGCTAGGATTCGAATTCGGGTTCTCCTGAACAATTTATCCTTAATTGAAACTCATTAACCACTTGAGTTCAGTCACTTGGTTATACTTTCAACTGTTTGGTGTTGAAAGTTAAATCTAGTTTCATGCTGATTCTCCATTCTACAGAATAAATTGGATAAATCTGGAAAAGTTGTGTGAATTCAAGCCTATTAGTAAGATGGTCAAGTGCATTAGTTTTTTATTTCTTCAAACATTGGCAATTGCCATTAATGTAATGATGATAAAATTACAAATATAAGGGTTTTTATCTGCATGTGCTTATTCTGTTGGACTTAATTTTTGCTTATTACATTGTGTCTTTTGACTTCATCTTCACTTATCTTTGACAGTTCCGCAAAGCTCCTCAGGGTTCCCCTAGGAAAGCTGCAGCTGAGAAGCAAGTTCTGGAAGCAATGTCTCACAGAATGCATATAGACGACAGCATAAAACTTGTTGGAAAACTCTTATTTGGCATGGAAAAGGGTCCAGAGGTGCTTACCAGTGTTAGACCAGCTGGGCAACCTCTTGCTGATGACTGGAACTGCCTAAAAACACTGGTACCATTTCTCATAATTCACTTTGTTGAGACTGTTCTCTGGGTGCTGAAATAATATGATTGAATAATTGCTTTCCTGCTTGTTATAAGTTGCGTTGCGTCGGAGTAATGTTATCCTAACATTCATTTCATGATTAGATTAGAGCTTTTGGATTTCTGAGAGTATTTTTTCACCTTAATCTATTGTTTGATGCAGGTTAGGACTTTTGAGACATATTGTGGATCTCTATCTCAGTATGGGATGAAACACATGAGGTCCTTTGCAAACTTCTGCAATGCAGGAATTCACAAAGAGCAAATGGCTGAAGCCTCTGCACAAGCATGCGTCAATGTTCCAGCCAATCCCTGGAGTTCTCTGCGCAGTGGTTTCAGCGCATAATCCTAAAAGGCTTTCTATATTGAATATCAATGCAAAATTGTCGTGGGATTATCTTTATAATTATGGGAAATTTATGTATACAATGTACATTTGTACATTGATCATGATCTGTTATACAACTCTGTAAATACAAATGGGACGCATGAAGGACCTTGTGATTATGTGAGAATTAAAACCGATGCCAATGCTTTACAGTAACCTGGTGGTGGAGTGAATTTTAGTAGAAATAGATTTGATAAAATATGTTTGAGTTATTTTTTAAAAAACTATTGAGTTTTTAAATAAAATAAACTAAGATATTTCAACATTTTTTTTTATTGTATTACAACAACTTATTATTGATTTGCATAAAATCATGTTCATAGGCCTTCCATCCTTTCTCCTCCTAAAGTGAAATATTAGTATATTTTTCATTCACGCAATAATGTCTCTGGTTTGCAAAGCAGGAGTTAGTTTTATTTGAATTAACAATGTACAAATTGAAACAACAGCGATCGTACCAAAATGATAAAGTTAAAAAATAAATTTGCCGATACTATACAAAAAGTGTCGTTACTATAAGTATTTTGACTAATAATTTTATCTAATTAGTCTATCGAACATTATTATAGTTTTTGTTCATTTATTTATTTAATTTTAACCTAATAATTAAATAAATTATTTTTATAATAAAAATTATAATAGAAAATGTCTTTTCAAAATAGAATTAAAAAATAAAATTTATAAATTTAATAGTGTTAAATTTAAAATATAATTAAATTTATTTATAGATAATTTTAAATGTATCATAGAAGACTGCTTAATTTACAAGCTTTATTTGTTTGTGGTCGCATAAAATTTACCAAAAGAAATAAGTTAGAATGCTTAACAAGCACGGAACAAATTTTTTTTTATTCGGTTCAACAAGCATTTTCCAGTCGTACACCAAAATATTTTCCATTTTATAATGTTGAAAAGAAAGACGTGAACCACAGTGCTTAGTACTTCGAATATAAAATGAAATAAGAGATAGAAATTGCGTTCGACTAAACTTTTTAAACTAGAGTAATTGAAGTTACAACTTACAACTCAACATTTAACTGGATGATAACATAGCTAATTGGTTGGTTCCTTAGGTTACACACTGATTATAAGGTTATACAAAATGATCTGACTTTCATTAATCATTAACTATATAATTAATTTCATATCAATTAATTATATAAAATTGTTTACGTTGTATTGGTGCATATCCATACTCTGTATAAAAATAGGAATAATACAAATTTGAATGAATTCATAACGCCAATTCCAATATAGAGTTCACCTTTTATCAAATTTGTGATACCTTATCCAAACAACGGAAACCATAAAACGAAATAATTTGTTTGAACAACTTCTTGATGATATTATTAAGTCCACCAACAATTCAGTAGTTTGATGGTTGAAATTGTAAGAAACGAAAAAATTAATCTAATCTCTAACATCAAAGTTCAAATTAAATAATATCAGTGGATTTACATTATTTTTTCGAATATAACCCTATAATTTAAAAGTTGGACAATAATAAACACAAATAGGATGATGAAACAAACAAATAAATCCGTTATTATGTACCAAAACAATGATAACAAGTCATAATAATCTTGAAATCAAGAAATTAAAGCATAAAATGTCTGCACAACTTTGGCAATTTGTAAATAGAAAATCCAAAAGCCGTAGCATAACATATTCAGATCCTGAAAGAAGATCCGAAAACGAGAGCGACGGCAGCTGTAAGAAAACCAACGGCAAAGGAAGGAGATATAGCGGTAGCGGGAGAGGCTGGGCTAGGAGCCGGTGCATCGGCGGCGTGAACGGCGCCGAGTACGACGATTAGGAGGGTCATTATTGTGAGGAGTATAACTTTAGAGGAAGCCATAGGTGGTGCTAAGCTTTTGTGTGTTTAGTTTGGTCACCACAAAGATTGCGGGGAACGAGGGAATGGTTATATATAGTAGTGGAAGATGAGGGTCAGTTTGGTAGTTTAACGAATTTACAGACTGGCTTACGAGAAAGTGTCTGTCAATGCCTTTAACAGCTGGTTCTATGAACATAGACTGCTTGGCATTTTTATTATTATTATTATTATTTATATAAAACCAAAAACAATTATTCACTTAAATACTCCGGTCCTCAAATATATTTATCACTCCATCGATAAATATTATACCAAGAAAAACTCCACTCATTTAATAATATTTTACCAAATAAACCTTTTTCAAAATCATAGTTAGATTAGAATTTATATATATATATATATATAAATTTCGAAACTAATTTTAAATTATTTTCTATATGATTAAAATTTAGGATGCACTGAGATTCATCTCAATAGTATAATTTTATTTAATTATATTATATTTTATCTTAATTTAGTGTTTGATAAAATAATAAAATATGATAAATTAATTATAAAATTTATTGTATTTTGTCTCTTTAATTATAATTTTTTTATTTATAAATTATATATATTATGGTATATGTTTATTGAATTCTTTTTCCTTTACCATATTTTTAACTTTTGAATATTTTTAATAAGAATTTGACATTAGTTTGTATCATTTAGAAATGTTTTCTTAGGTATCAGTGTAGTTTCCAATAATTTTATATTTAGTAATATTTCAAAGTGCTATAAATAATATATGATTGACTTAAGATGTTATATTAATTGTGTAATACGTTTACAATTTATTTTTGTTTACAAAAAAATCTAATAAAATATAAATAAAAAATAGTTTGATATTAAAATAAAAATAAAATATTAACAATTATTTTTTTAAAAATATATATAATTTTATCATAAGTAAAATTTTGTAATTTACATATTCTAAAAAAATTGTAACCTCTTGAAATTAGAATATCTAAAAATAAAAAATATTATAATTAAAGTGGAAGTTATTTATGTAATAGTGCTAATGATTTTTTAAAATTATTTAATTACATATTTAATTTTTTTTTAGTTTTTTTGTTTATTTATAAAATACTATAATATAATTTGGAAAAAAATATTCTATTAATTCATAAGGGTAAATTTATTATTTGAATATGACATATATCATGTCATTATAAGCAATGTCTCACTAATAATATTAAATTGTAGAATAGTTTAGTGATGATAAATATTTTTATAAATTTAATGTCCCTCATTCAACTCTCCCTTATAATATTTTTTGTTATTCTTATTGTAATTATAGTAATTTGTTTGACAAAATTATAAATATTTATATTTAAATTGTATACTTTTAATATATCTAAAAATTAAACTTAGTACTATACTAAAATCAAATATCTAAAATTAATTAAAATATTTTTATAGATAATTTATTTTATATTAACCCACAAATAAAATATGTCAAGATGTGCCCGTGTCCACCGCAAACAAACACTAAAGGTTTACATATATACATAAATCCTTATATTACAATTTCAAACAACAATTAATGGCTCGTCAATACCAACTTGACTTTGACTTTCATCTCTAACTTCGAGACTACTATAAACTATGATATTGGATGGCTGATGAGCGGCCCGAATATAATCTTCAGTTTTTTTAAATAGGACCTTCTTGAAAGTACAATGAAATATTTTTCTAAAGAAACAATTAAAATTTTAGGTTTATTTGCACTTTTAATCTCTCTATTTATACTGATTTATGAAATTGATATCTTTATTTTATAAATTGTCAATTTTAATATTTTTCTCTTATTTTTTAACTAAAAAATGATGACGTGAGATATGATACGATGATGTAGAGTGATTAACAAACATTAAATTAAAATAAAACGCTGTAAAATTTAAATTTCAACTTTAATTTTTTTTAATTTAATTAATAATTAATGCATCTAAATGGTTCAATAACATAGAATTGTATGTCACGTCGTTTAAACAATATTAAATTGCAATTTTAAAACAAAATTGAAAAAAAAAAATCAAAACTATCGATTTTTTAAATAGAAAGACCAATTTCATAAATTAATATAAATATAAGACCAATTAAATCAAAATTTTATAATCATCCACTTAAAAAAACAAATATGCAATCATTGCGCCCACGCCCACAAATATGTTAAATTAGAAGAAAACAAACTACACCAAAAATTTTGTTTGTGTGTTTATAAAATATAGTTTATTAAATTTGTTAGAAATATAAATTTAATTACAAATACAATACTAAACGAGGAATCAAAATAAATTAAAAGTCTGTACTTTTTTAATTACTCATGAAAAAAATCTATGCTAAATTATATAGTTGTGATTTTAAAATATATTAATTTGTTATTAATAACAAAATTAGTGAGAATTTTGTAACTATTTCAAAAAAGTTTAAATCTCGTTTACTTAAATTAAAATATTAAATTTTTATTATTAAATTAACATATATTAAATATTTGAAAATATGTTCACATTTCATTGTTTAACAACAGTCAGTCAATTATTAAATTGAATATTTTTTATATTCATGCAAACATTTTTTATTCTCTCTCTAGATATAAAAATTAAAATGAATTAACTTAGTTAGTCAATAAAATATACAAAGTAAAATATATAAAGATTCCAACTTAAATTTACGTTTTTTATATTACTAATTTTTAAGAGATTAATTTTTTTTTATGTATATTAAATTCATTTTTCAAACGGTGTCATTAATTTCTTATTCTCTAATTTTCCCTTCCAATTAATTCAAGATGTGTGATCAATGGAAGCACATTTACTTACATTAATATGAAAATTCGTTCTTAAGTATAAGTAAAATAATGCATATGTTGATCTAAATTTATATATCTTTTTATTCATATTTGAGACCGGTTGAAGTAACAAGTTTATTCAATAAAAAATACATGATATATCGTATACAAATGATATATTATATATGTAATTTTTTAAATAAACAAATTTGGAAATAGCACCAAATGAGTGACAAAGTAATAAAGAATTTTAAAGTTGTAACATGGTTAAAGTTCAAAATTATATTTGGAAAAAAAAAACTCAAATTGTTACTATTCAACATTGTGTGACTAAATTCAGTATAAAAAAAACATTGTGTCATTAATATTTCTCCATATGGATTTAATAAATTAATATAACTATGATTTTTTTTTTCAACAAAAAGTTATAATTAAATTATGTAATAATTATATCTCCTTTAATTTATTCAATAACATAATTTTTTAAAAACTAATTGTATATAAATTGCTTTAAGAAAAATTTATAGTTTTTATTTTAATTTTAATGATTAATTTACATAAAAGGTAAGTACTGTGATATTTTTTTCAACGCCTATTGATCATTTCATTATAGCTTATTTATAATACACTTTCATAGTGGAAGAATAATACAAAATTTTGTATAAACTCTGAATAAATAAAAACTATCAACATATTCACACAAAGTAACCAAAGTAGACTTAAGTAATGAATACCTTTTAACTAAGGATAAATCATTCAGACAATATTTAAATTCAGATAATATTTAAGTTTAACTCGTAACCAAAACAATTTTTATATAAACTTTATTTATAACTTTTATGGAAAAAGATTTACCAATGACTTATTTTCCTGGAAAAATTAGAAGGTTAACGCCCAAATTTTATTCAGATCTAGATAAAGTATTAATTGTTTTTCATTTGTAATATTAGTTCTTGTGTAAGAACATGCACAAGATGTATATTTATTTTTGAATATTTTATAAAATATTTAACAAATTCGATATAATATTCAAATTTAGACTTTGTTGAGAAACAACTTATATATGCATTTTTTAAACAAGCACATATATAGTTTAATTGCACTTTAAAAATGTAAAAACAAAACTACATATACAATATTATTTCTTCTACAACAAAGAATAATTAAGTGAATAACTTTTTTAAAAAATTACAGGCTCTTTGAAACCTTTATTTTTACAAAAATTCCTTTTTATTTTTTACAAGTATTCAAGATTTTACACTTTATGCAAAAATATAAGAAAATAAACAAATATTATTTTTGGTATTATCTTCTAATATCTGTGATTTTTAGAATTAATAATTTATCTCAAATTAATTATAAACATTAATAATAGTAGACTTTTTAAACATTTATATCAATGTTAATTGCTACTAGAACTTATAATATATTATTTATTTATCTTTTATGTAGTAAATAGTTTTTTAATTTTGTTATAGTATAATAGTAATAATAAATATTAGAAATATTTATTCTGACAATTATTTATTATCTTAAATAATATGAAACCGAAATAAGACAACCGATTGTTAACTTACTCATCATTATAATTATAATTTCACACGATAAGACCATATATGTATATTATATATGACTTGTGTATTATATTGAAAAATTAATATATTTTATTACACATCATAAATTATAAGAATATAATAATATCGACATATATTATAACTAAATTTTAACTACTTGATATAATCTATTTTAATAAATATAAATAGATAAATTAAAAAAAAAAATATTGGTGAAAAAATTTGTAACGCAAATGATGACATAGAAATCATAGTCTATACACACCTCTCATAGACGTCGATTCACACTTCCCTCGTTTTTGTTCCACAACAGCGTTCCAATTCTACACCTCATTTTCTTATCACTGAGACCACAAAACTTAAAATCTCATAAACTTTGTCCTTAATCAAATCTATATTTCTTTGTGAATGGAGAGAGATATGGTACCTTGGTTGGAACCCCAAATCGAAGAAGAAGAAGAAACAACCGAAGCAAAATGGAGCACAAGAAGTAATGGCAATAATAATGGTGATGAACATCTGACTTCGTTGAATTCAATTTTGGAAGCTGAGTGGTACATGAACAACATCCCACCTCATAGTGTAGAACTTGTCCCAAATCTTCAAAGCCAACAACAAATTACCATTCCTTCTCATTCAGATCCAATGAGAATAAGTTCCTCCTCCTTCTTGCCCAATGAGAATATGAACAATCCTTTTGGCAATGTATTTGATTTTGAATCCAAAGGGGATTTTGTTGCTCCATTAATTCAAGGGAACCAAATGGACGTCTCAGCCCAAACTAGCCCCTTACCTGACTTCCCAACGCCCACTGTAGTTGGGTTTGGTCCAACCGGTTTAGATAGGTTGCAACCACTGCCAATTTCGCGATTCACCTCCACATGGTTGAAGGAGTTTGATAAAAGTACACAAAAAGGGGAAGAAGTCAATTATGACTCTAATTGGAATAATATTGGAGCCAACCATTTTAATGCAAATAATAATAGTAATAATATCAATAACAATGATAATGATAATAATATTGGAGGCATTGAAGACTTAAAGGGGAAGAAGAAAGAAATTCCGGCAAAGAGTTTAATGGCTGAGAGGCGGCGAAGGAAGAAACTGAGTGATAGATTGTACATGCTTCGCTCTATTGTGCCCAAGATTACCAAGGTATATATATTATTTTATTATTGTCAACTTTTTAATACTCTCTGCATTGGTTAAAAAATATGTTCAAATACAATTCATGCGACACCAATCATAGTTGCCAATATGACCTTCCATCGCAACCCTGACCTTGGATTCTTTTTAGAACCCTTATTTTAAAGTTATTATTAGTCTTGTTATTTTTTGTGTTTTAATTGAATGGTTTTAGAGTCAGCTAACATTTTTTCCACATACTATTAATATATTCTGTAGTGTTTTATTTTGGTTACGTGGATAAACATCACTATAGGGGTGAAAAATGTTACCCAAGGAATATGGATATAATGTGATAAGCACAAACTCGGATAGGTTAAAAGATATTTTGAGATTATAAAATAAACGAATATTTTGACTATATATTAATTAATTGTTTTATATGTAATGGTATATGCATCTACAATGTTTTAATACATGTTTCTTTATATACTTATGTATTAATGGTTTTATCTGCTAGTACTTTTTGTGTGTTGACAAAATAGAGAAAAAATTCTACATAATTTTAATAAAGAATTAATATTTTATTTAATTGATGATATATATGTATATCATTAATATCCACATATATTTAAAATTCTATTAAATATCATTTAGCAAATATCTGCTCAGAAGATATGTATATATCACAAATATTATATTTAATTATTTAATGATATGTATATAGCATAAATATTATATTTAATTATTCAATGACAAATGATTATTATTTTTTATCGTAGATACTCGTTATCATCCATAATAATGACTTTTGTCACTTTTGCTACTTTTTCCCTCTCTCAAATTGATTTTTGAAATTTTATTTCAATCATGTTAGTTTTATTTTCCTTCATGTTAGGTCTTTCTATAATGTGAAATAACATGTGTAAAGTTAACTTTGAATAATATTTTTTGTGCTATTAATACTATACATGCATATGATATGACAGTTTTATGAATTTGAAATGTTTTGTTTGTAGTCCTAGCATATGTTATACACAATCACCAATTTGATCCCTTAATGATGTGCATGAGCATGTAGAAGCTAATGCATTTCATTTTTTTTTTCGTAGATGGATAGAGCTTCAATACTTGGCGATGCAATTGATTACATGAAAGAGTTACTACAAAGGATTAATGATCTTCATAGTGAGCTAGAATCTAGCTCTCTTGGATCAACTTTCCCACCTTCTACAACCTTTCACACTATGATACCCACCACCTCAACCCTTCCTTCTATGGTGAAGGAAGAACGATGTCCTAGCAATGTGTCAATCCCTAACAACCAATCACCAAAGGTATTAATTTGTTTAATGTTGTGCAAAATTGTTCTTCCCTATCAAATTATCAATAGATGTGTCATGACCAATTAAATATCTTCCATATTGCTTTGAACTATATGGAACTCAAAATGTGACGTTCAACATTTGAGTTATTTTGAGACTTTTAGTATTTTGCCCATTTTTTAAAATTCAATTAGGAAGATGACTAGCTCATAATTTTTGTTGTTGTTGATAAGCATAGCTCCTATAGTGTAGTTGTTTGTTGTTTGAAAGACTTGGTTAAACTATCCCAATTTATACTCCTTTTTCATTTTAACCTTTTGCATGGCCAAGCCATCAAGTATTCATATATGCAAATTTGGTGATGATGTTGATCATTGAATTTGAATAAATATCTCACTTTTTGTGTGTCAACTTGCACCATATCGTTTGTTTGTCAACCAAATATGGACCCAAATAGTTTGTAGTAATTATTTCACGTACTTTCACACAGTTTTCAAGTTGATTTTTGATTTGAAATTAAATAGTTCAAATTACACATTCTTTAAGTTAATTTTAATTAATCTCAACCATTTTTAACTTTTTAATTAATCTCAACCATTTACTTATATGGAATGGTCGATATCAATTCATCTGCATATTTATTCATTCTTGTAGGATCCATATTTAAATTACAATTGTTCTCTTTGCTGATTAATACTAGGTTGCATGAGTAAAAAAAATGTTGGGCTGCGTATTTCATTTTGGAAGCCCAATAAACATTTCATCAGTTGCTAAATGTGCCCCACCCTATACAATGTGATCCACCACATACGATGTGTCTTTCTTTATAACATTGTTTATTATTTCGTTGTGTTTCTTCATCATCATCATCTTCTTATTTTTTTTTCGACAACTTTGATTTTTTCGATTACACTCATGATTAATCTAATTAATTTGTGCTTTCACGGTGTATCTTGTATTCTTGTAAAATATTGCAAATATATCCTAATTTCTTTTAAAGTCACAATTATGACAAAAATGATTAAATTATTTAGATACAAACAATTATGAAAATAATTAATCATATCAATACTAGCATGTTAATTATATGAATTCTGCTTATCATTGTATTTTCCATTTGTAATATAATTTATCTTGTAATTTTCAATTAGCAGTAATAATCTTATGATGGTATTTGCTGGTGTATCGGTATACCTTTACACACTGTTAGTATTGATCCACCATTTAAGTTGGGAGATACTTTATGTTCACCAAACACAATTACAGGGTAATCGAGAAATTTTTTTGAGCTTTGATTTATTTACAGATAGAGGTTAGAGTAAGGGAAGGGAAAAGTTTCAGCATCCATATGTATTGCCCCCAAAGACCAGGTGTTTTGCTTTCTACCATGAGGGCACTGGATAGCCTTGGATTGGAGGTTCAACAAGCTGTTATTAACTCTTTCAATGGTTTTACTTTAGATGTGTTCAAAGCTGAGGTATATATAATTATTTTTTATTGCCATATGTTTTATATCAACTTTAATTTTCCTATATTCCTTTTTGTTGCCTTTTATTTTTATACCTGCCATTGATTTCATGGGCAGTAGCACATTGTGCCGTTAATTATTCTTTCAATGTTCATCGCCGATTATTAACTAGTCACTGCCATCATAAGTTTTGTTTTATTGATTTTGGTTTTTCATGTTTCTTTCCAGCAATGCAAAGAAGGTCATGATGTGCTCCCCGAGCAAATTAAAGCTGTATTGTTGGATACATTGAGTTTCCATGGCATGATGTGAGTGAAATTATGGACAGTGCTATCTTTACAAAGACGATAATTATAATTGTTGTAGCATGCAGTTGGTAGATGCTATTGCTTCTTTTAATATCCAGACCAACATTGAAATGGTTGGCTAATCTCTAGGTTTAATAAGGTTTTGGATTTTCTATCAATTTTTATTACCTTTTTTTGGACCAGAACATGCTTTTATTACTTAAAATCATGGAATAAATTGTTATTTGTTTTTATGTGTGGGGCCAATTTTGATTTTTTAATTGGTTTAGCATTGCAATAAAAAATAGGCAAAGTTCATAAATTTGAGGTGGCACGAATTGTGGTACTTGGACAAAATTATCACTCATTTTAGGTAGCAACGCCTAGCAGTATCCAATTTCTCTACAACTTGCTATGTCATCTTGAACTCATGTACCACACCACATCAAGGAAAAAATTGACATAATATCATAAATTACAAAGAAATATTGTTTTGTTGAAATTCATTTCAAAGCCTCGTATTTCAAAAACTCTTAGAGGTTTTGAACAAATTTTCCAATTCTTTTAAGAACCACTTGAGTAGAGTTTTCTAAAACAAATTTAGACGTTAAACATATTTTTATTGTAATAGTCATATCATTGTAGAGTGAAGATAAATTCTTTAATAACGCAAGATTAAGTCGTTGTTAATAAGTTATGTGGTATGAGTTAAGTAAACATTAAGAGATGTTCACGATGATTGTTTTTATTTTTTGAATAGTGAAAAAATTATTGAAGTAATGAAGAGACTCAATGTAGGTATAAAGTTGATATTGAAGTAAGATAATTATTGTGTGTTTTTACTCTATTCTCTCCGACCCTTATTTATCTTTGGTGCATCTGATTTAACACGTTTTCATATGAAAATAACTATCGTCCTATCTCAGATACAACTCAACTCAAATGAATTTGTTTGATTCGAGTTTCAAATTTGGTCAAAATCTATCCAACACCATACATGTATACCCTTGTTCGATACATTTAAAAATTATAATAAAAATATCTTACACATTTACCAAATAACAATTTATTTAAATTTATATTCTAAACTATTCATTCTTTTAATATTTTAAATTTATATCATAAACTATTCATTCTTTTAATTTTAATTCTCACATAAGTATTATAGCGATTATTACAAAATAAAGTTAACCTTTAAAATTTGGTTTTGTTTGCATGCATGTCCTTTAATTTTAATTCTCACAGGAGTATCATGACAATTACTAAAATGTTCTAATTTTTTACTTTCAAGAAGTCACATCTACGCTCTGAAATTTATATATTAAAATGTTATACTTTTTTATTTTAAGGAGGTCACATACCCGTCCTGCGATTACTTGAAGGATATATTTTTTGTTTGCGACGGTAGGAGGTCACATCACGGGATACGACCACATATAACCTTTTAATTTTTTTATTTTTTATTTTAACAAAGGAATTATTGTTAATTTAATAAATAAAAATAATCAAATTAATAAAATCAAACAAAATATATTTAATAAAAAACAAATACATCAAAGTTAATACATTTATTTTTTCTTCTTCAATTAAATGTATTTTGTTTCAATTTAATGTATTTTATTTGATTTTATCAATATAATTTACTTGTTATTATTATTATTATTTTATTTATTAGATTTAGAGAAAAAATAGAAGAAAATTGTTCGCAATACAGATTTAAATTACTAATTTATCTATACAATAGAAGAAAATTATTAAAATAATATAAATTTTTATTTATTTTAACACATCTATTCAACAACGATAATTTGACGTATTTTTTTATTAAATATATTTTGTTTAATTTTATTAATATAATTTGATTTTTTAATTATTAAACTAATAATTATTATTTGTTAAAATAAAAAAAATAAAAAATCATAGATTATTTTATCATTCGATGCTACCTATAGTCCTCCAGTGTTGTAGATAAAAAAAAAGAAGAAATTAATATATAAATTTGAATATAGAATATAATAAATTTGTTTTAAAAAAGGTTTATAGATAAAATAACCTAAATTTCAACTTATTACACAACACTTATTTCCGGTCACAAGACTCCACCATCTCCTCTTTCTCATCTCCTTTCAACCGCTCTCTCTCCACTCAGACGGAAATTCTTTCTTATGCCCTAAACCCTAGCCTCTCTCCCTCTCTCTCTGCACGTCCCTCGCTTCTGTGCCCAAACGGCGGGTACATATCTTCATTCCTTCACACGTTTGCCACTTCAATCTGTATCTCCCTTTTCTGTGTCGCGAGTGTCTTGATTTTAAGCTGTTAGTACAGAAAACCCTAATTTAAACAGAAATGGAGAAGATGAAAATAGAAGAGGTTCAATCCACGACGAAGAAACAGCGAGTTGCTACTCACACTCACATAAAAGGCCTAGGTCTCGAGGTTCGTTCTCTTCCTCTTTTACCAATTTAACAAGTTATTGTCTCCATTATTTCATTTTTGTACGAAAATAATCGCTACTATATTTGAACCTTATTCATAATGATTTTAAGTTTTAATGTATGCTCAAATGGATTGGATGCTTCAATTTTAAGGTTTGTGTTTTTTTTTGGGGGTTTTGGTTTGGTTATTGTTCAGGTCAGTGGAAAAGCATTGCCTTTTGCATCTGGATTTGTGGGGCAAGCTGAGGCAAGAGAAGCATGTGGCCTTGTGGTTGATATGATACGTCAGAAGAAGATGGCTGGCAAGGCACTCCTTCTCGCCGGGCCACCTGGGACCGGCAAGACTGCCTTAGCACTTGGGATATGTCAAGAGCTTGGGACCAAGGTTTCATACTAAAAATCTTTCTTATATTTTATGTTCTTTTGTCTCTGTGACTGTATAAGGTTTATTTATACCACTTTGTAGGTTCCATTTTGCCCAATGGTAGGTTCAGAAGTATATTCAACAGAAGTAAAGAAGACCGAGGTTCTTATGGAAAATTTTCGACGGGCTATTGGTCTACGTATTAAGGAAAATAAGGAAGTATATGAAGGCGAGGTGAGTTCACTGTGTTTTCTTTGTTAAAACTGTGATGGGTTTGCTGTTCACTTTGTCTTGTCTTGCATACTTTTTATATCAAGTTTTTTTTATGTTTTTCTGGTTTTGTATTAGGTGACTGAGCTCTCTCCCGAAGAAACTGAGAGTTTAACAGGAGGTTATGGTAAAAGTATTAGCCACGTGATAATTGGGTTGAAGACAGTTAAAGGAACCAAGCAACTAAAGTTGGACCCCACGATATATGATGCCTTGATTAAGGAAAAGGTGTGGTTTCTTATTTTCTTGCCTTTCCTCTTGCTCTCATCCTTTTCTCTTTGTGAGTGCTACTGTGTTTTATATTTTATGACTTTTTTTGTTTGTTTAGGAAGTCATTTTCATTTTAACCTTATGCAATATTTGGTGTCAACCATTCTACTTTTTTGATATATGGGGTTTATGCACATTGTACAGGTAGCTGTTGGGGATGTTATATATATTGAGGCAAATAGCGGGGCTGTGAAAAGGGTTGGCCGAAGTGATGCTTTTGCTACTGAGTTTGACCTTGAAGCAGAGGAGTATGTTCCACTTCCTAAGGGAGAGGTTCACAAAAAAAAAGAGATTGTTCAGGTATTTGATTTGAAAACCATTTTTATATTTATGTGAAGTCTATAAAGATTTTCTAATTTTGTAAATTTATTTGAATCCTTGGTGATAGAATCGTTAAATGAACTTGGACTGATGCCAGGTTTCATTTCTAAATTTAATTGATAATTTCAATAGCTTCACTTCTATTGTTTTCTATGAAGTTGATGTACTGGCACATCATTTAGATGATAACAGCTTAGGATTTGGGTATCATTTTAATTGTTTCCAATTCAACATTTTGTGAATGTATAGAGAATTTATGCATTTCCAAGGAACTTGTACTTGACCATTGTAAGAAAGTTTTCCATCTGCATTGCAGAGGAACTAATTTAGTGGAAGTGCATCAAACTACCATAAGACGTTACTCTGCCAAGTCTCTATATTTAATTTGAAGCATTGTCTACTTTTAGTTCATTCTGTTTTGATTTGTCAGTTTGTTTTAATTATTATATTGAAGTCTTTTCATGAAGGGGGCGAGGAAGACTTTAAGCAAATTTCTCAGGACACCATAATTTTCTTCTTCTTGTAATACAAAATCTTTTTGGCTTGAAGTTTTTATTAAAAAATTGTCAAAGGTCCAGATTCCGCAAAGATATTTTCTAGACACTAGCTATATATTACTGGTTTCTTAATGTTGTTTGGATTTTTTTTTTGTTCTTAAAGGATGTAACCCTACATGATCTGGATGCTGCCAACGCACGACCTCAAGGGGGGCAAGATATTTTGTCTCTTATGGGCCAGATGATGAAGCCTAGGAAAACAGAAATCACTGACAAGTTGAGACAAGAAATTAATAAGGTATTTTTATAACTTGTAGTACTTGTTTAATTGTTTAACTAGAAGGGGATCCTTGACAAAATGGTCAGAGTTATTGTCATGTAATCTAAATGTCATAAGTCTATGCAGTGGCATGATGGCATCGGCCTCTTGCAAATGCATGGTGGGGCATTCTAATGTAGACCCACAATGGGATGTTTTTCTGTTTATTTCACCATGAAGATGCTATTTGGTTTCTACGTTACCTTTTTCATTGGGAAAAAACTAATGGTCTAAGAAATGACATTTTTTCTAGCAATTTTCTCAATTAATTTTGATTGTTCTTGGGTTTGAAAGATATTCTTTTTGATGTTTCATGCACTAAAATGAAATTGGTGATTACTGATTAGTAAAGTCATACTTATGACCAGAAAAACCATGGTAAAAAATGGAGAGGTGATATAAGAACAAGAGAGTAGTTTAAGATGTTTACAAGTATGCTTATGTTGGTGACAGGTTGTCAACCGATATATTGATGAAGGTGTTGCAGAGCTTGTCCCTGGGGTTCTATTTATTGATGAGGTGACTTCATCGTTGACTTCTCACTAATTAATGCCTGCAATTGTATTGCATCCATTTAATGATGTTCTAATGCTGCTTTGCAGGTGCATATGCTTGATATGGAATGTTTTTCCTATCTTAATCGTGCTTTAGAGAGCTCCCTATCTCCAATAGTAATCTTTGCCACAAATAGAGGAATATGCACCGTAAGGTATGATTAAACTAAAATTGCTTATAAAGTTTTGTTGAGGTTGAAAATTTGGAGAAACTACATAAATAAATATGATTACTTGTATTGTAGCTCATCATGTTTGGTGTGTTAAGTTGATTAGTCTTCTTGGGTGGTCTATGCATGACCTAGAAGACACTTGATTTTGCAATATCTTAATGGACCATGTCTCTGTTTTCATGATTTGTTGAGGAATAGAAGTTCCTTTACACAAAAATGAGATCATATTAGTTAGTAGTTAGATTGATATGATCCCATTTTAATTATTTTTATCATGCTTAAATTTGAGTCTAAAATTGACTGCTCTTTACAGAGGGACTGATATGACCAGTCCTCACGGCATACCTGTTGACTTATTGGATCGATTGGTGATCATTCGAACACAAACCTATGGTCCGGCTGAAATAATACAAGTAAATGGCCTTCAACTTTCTTTCAAATAACCTTTCAATATGTCAAACTTGCTCATTTTGGATGTACTAACACACATGCTTCTTGTTTATATAGATTTTAGCTATCCGAGCTCAAGTGGAGGAACTGGTTGTTGACGAGGAAAGTTTAGCTTTCCTTGGGGAGATTGGACAACGGACGTCACTAAGGTGTGGATTCTAGATTGCATGTTATCCAATGTTTTCCTTTCCTATGATACTTACACGTGTTGCTTGTCAGGCATGCTGTTCAGCTTTTATCACCTGCTAGTGTTGTTGCCAAGATAAATGGACGAGACAACATCTGCAAGGTAATTATGGATTGAATCTTCGGTTCTTGAAGCAATTTGTTTACAAATTCCCTTTTGACTAAATGATGTACTATTGGTTTGAAATTTGTAGGCGGATCTTGAGGAAATTTGTTCGCTTTATTTGGATGCCAAATCATCAGCCAAGCTACTTCAAGAACAGCAAGAAAAATATATATCATAATCACTATTTTTACCCTGTTGAAATGACTGTTGCTAGGATCTAAACTGCTTAGTTTTACTCTTGTTCTTGTTCAGAAATTCATTCTTGATATTTTGTTAGAAGAGCCGTATGTCTGCACTAATGCTGTCTGTTCTATTATCTTATAGTGAGTTGTCCTTTTGTGCACATAAAATTGAATGTCTGGTAAATGTTTCATCGAATACTGGTAGGTTCCTTGATAGAATTCAAAAGCAAAATGACATTATTTGTCCTTGATTTTTATTGATTGAAAGCAAATGATACAACTAGAACCCTACAATGCCACAATGGGATAAACAGGGTGAGAGCCTTTATTTATAGTTTATAGGCTGATTATACAATGGTTAAAGGGATAGGATACAAAAGCACTAATACCTAACAACCAACCATGGTGACCTAAGTGTCTCGTTAAGAGTGCTTTTAGAGGGGATAGAAGAAAACTACATTTTTTTAGAGAAATATTTTGTTTATCATAAATAATTTAAAGAATTTAAAGTTTTAATTATTTGTTATTATAAACTTTTTCTTCTTTTTCACAAATATAGTAAAATAATTGTAGAATGTGTGTTTTTTAAATTTTAATAGAATAGACATTCTTATGTGAACATATTATATTTTAGGTTATTAATCTAATTTTAGTTAACGTTTTAGTTTTTTTTTTGATTTGGTTGTATATTTTAATTTTAAGTGATAATTTGATATTTTATGTTTAAATTGTCAATAATGTTATTTTTTTTAAAAAAAATTTCAAAAAAATTATCAAAATTTTCAAATAAAACTCGTAAAATTAATAATTATCTTTAGTATAATGCAAATTTTATCAAATGCATAACTTAAATATTCAAATAAACTTATATTTTCATCAACAATATCAAATAAAGAATAAAAATATGAATTTATTTAAAGATTTAAGTTATGAATTTGATTAAATTTGTATTTTTTTGAAGATAATAATGAATTTTATGGGTTGTTTGAAAATTTTGATGATTTTTTTGAATTTTTGTAAAACAAAAGACAACATTATTGATATTTTAAAACATAAAATATCAAATTGTCACTTAAAATAAATGACCAACTCAAAAAAAAAAAAAAGATAAATAACTAAAATATTAACTGAAATTAAGTTAAAGGACCACGAATGCAATTTAGCCTATATTTTAAGATATTTTATATACTTTTGATTTGTCCATTATTCATTAGTTTTTGAATATTAATTAAAATAATAATAATTTGAAGGATTTAAAAATATAACTGTTTGTTATTAGAGATTTTTATTATTTTTCATAAATGTAGTACAATATTTGTTGAATATAGGTTTTCTATATTTCGAATAGTATCTAGCCATTATTATACGAATATATTTGTGTCTTGTAAATACAAATTAATAAATTGGTGACAGTCAAATTAAAAAAAATATAAAATGAGTTTTATATTGAAAAGGAAGGAGTAAAACAATGAATAAATATTATATGTCAAATCCAAAACCTTATGATTCCATTTATAAAAATATAAAAAAAACAATGAATAAATTTAAATGATTTTGTTACCATACAAACAATAAATAAATAAATAAACAATTAAATTTAGATTAAAATAATCTACAAATATAAATGTCACAATAAATACATTGATATCCCTTTAGTAAAAAAATAATAAGAGTGAAATAAAATATTGTCATTTTTTCCATCGCAATCTTCTTATATAAATATATGTGCTATTCATCTTAATGTCTACAAGTTTATTGAAGGAGAAAGGAAGAGAAGAAATCAAGGTGCAATGTGGAAATACAATGTTGCAATGTTGTTGCTTTGGGTGTTCACATTGTGTATCATACTTGAATTGAAAGTTGAAGCAAAAGCATCATCACATTTTGAAAGAGAAATCGAAGCCAAATTAAAGCTCCTCAATAAGCCTGCAGTGAAATCCATTAGGGTATGCAATTCCATAACTCCCCATCCCATTTTTACCTACATTGACATCTTCTAGTGCTCTAAACTTATTGACTTTTTTTTTTTAAACATCCAAAGTCAATATTTTTGTTATGTTAGTAATTTTTTTTAATTAACATAATATGACGCATAATATAATCAAAACAACGCATTTTAAAAAAATATTACAATTGAATATATAATTAATTCACCTTAAAAATTGAAATGTCAATAATTATGGAACAATTTTTTTTAATTATAAATAAGTTCATTATTAATTATAAATAATTATGGATTTGTTTGTTAGTTAAATATTATGTAAAAATATTTTTAATTATATTTCATAATTTAGAGAGTATTTTTATAATTTAGAGATTTTTAAGAAAATGAGAAGTTATTTTATATTTATTATTTTAGAATTTAAAGAGTTTTTATATCGTCAGTATTGAGATATTTGACTTTTATCAAAATTACTTATAAAGTCATCTCAATAATTGATTCTAAATTTTTTTACACATCAATATAACAATTAAACTCTTTTTTTTTTAAAAAAAAAACTACAACAACTATATGCAAACTTTTAAAAGTAATTATTTTACAGAAAATCTATAACAAATGCTCCGAAGGGCTCGTTAAAAAAACCATTTTGAATGTTACATATTTTTCCATAACAGTAAACGTTTTATATAAAGATATTATCTAAATAATTTTTCATTAAATATAGAAAAAGTTTTTGAAATAATTGTATAAACATGTACCGAATAAGATTTCCACGTACGCATGGAATCTTAGAAAAAATTTCAGACTAAAATTCCCGTTTATAAGATTCAATAATATTTACTAAATTACTCTTCTGACAATCATTTAAATATATATATATATATATATATATATATTGGTATAATTTTAATTTAAAATAAAAGTAATTCTTTAAAGTAAATAAACCCTATTTTATGTGGACTAATTCAAATTTTTAGTGATTAATTGATTTAAAAAGTTATTGGAACTTAGGAATATTTTGAATTATTGCATTTAATAAAAATTCTAAGAATTTGTTGTTGTAGAGTGAAAATGGAGATATTATTGATTGTATCAACATCTACAAACAACCAGCTTTTGACCATCCAGCATTAAAAAATCACACTATTCAGGTATGTTATTATTATTAATTACTAGAACAATGTGAGATTCTATGTTATTATACTACAATCATGGTGTAATATAATATATAAATTTCATGACTATGCAGAGAGTACCTGATTTTCTTCTTAAATCCGAAAGTCCAAGCAGGGAAAATAGTTTGAACGCAAGCAGTGATGTGTTTCAAACATGGCAAAAAAGTGGAAGTTGTCCGGAAGGAACTGTCCCTATTAGGAGAATTCTTAAGGAAGATTTGTTGAGAGTTTCTTCACTTGATCGCTTTGGACAAAAACCCATTGAACCATTTTTCAATTCAACAACCACAAACTTAAACTTCTCTAGCCTTGATGCCGATGCTAGTTATTTCAATAATCGCTCGGTATATGTTTTATACACGTGCACATAATAAAATTCATCATTCATTTGATTAATATTAATATTATATATAAATGATATATGTTGGTGCGATCGTGCAGGATGCACATCTTGTGACATTAGGATACAATTATATAGGCGCAACGGCAAATATTAATGTATGGAATCCAAAGGTTGAACGGCCAGAAGATTTCACTACTGCTCAAATATGGCTTAAGACTGGCAATGGTCGTGAGTTTGAAAGCATCGAAGCTGGCTGGGTGGTTAGTTCTTTCTTAGTTATAAACACATGATTAATCCATATATGATTTTATACATATGAGTACTCATGACTAATATGCTCAATATATTTATGACTTAGGTTAATCCAAAATTATACGGTGATACAGATACTCGTTTGTTCGCCTATTGGACCGTAAGTTTTTATTCGTTTTTTCAAATTAACATTAATAATTAGGAAAAGAGGGAGTAGTTGTTTTATATAGAGTTCAACGTTGATTTTTGGTTTGTTGATTGTGATGCAGAAAGATTCATACAAGACTACAGGATGTTTTGATGTTACTTGTCAAGGTTTTGTGCAAATAAGCTCAGAAATGGCGCTTGGTAGTACCTTACAACCTTATTCAGCTCCGTTTAACCAACAATACGAAATTAATGTTGGAATATTTATGGTAATGTTAACATGTTTACTCTTATTTACATATTTCTATTGAACTATCTTAATACCTCAATATTTGGTAGCTACAACTTTTCATGGAAAATGAAAAATTATTTTTAGGTGGACACTACATATACATGGGTAAACTTTTTTTTTTTTTTAAGATAACACTTTAAATTTTTATTTAATTAATTTTTATTTATATTTTGAAACAGAAGAAATACTACGTTAACATAAACTTTCTCAATAATAAAATAATCTTACTTTAGATTTGATATATCAACTTTATAAATTTTTATTTATATTGTATGACGACAAATTTAAATAAATATTACTAATTTATTATCTGTTGTTGTGTTGATTTAGGATAATGGTGGAAACTGGTGGCTTAGAGTGAAGGATAGAATAATGGTAGGTTATTGGCCAGCAGAATTATTGGGTAATTTAAGACATAGTGCGACATTAGTTCAATGGGGTGGACAAGTGTTTAGTTATGCGGTGAAAACAGATCCTCCTCACACTGGAACACAAATGGGTAGTGGAGATGAAGCAAATGGTCGATTTGGATTTGCATGCTACATGACTAATGTCAGAATTAAAGATTATTCAAAATCTCTCAAGTACCCAGAATATGTACATACATATGCTGCAGAACCATATTGTTACAATGCTCTCAATGATGTTCAATATGGAAAAGACCCTGTACTCTATTTCGGTGGGCCCGGGAGACATCCTCCTTATTGTCTTTGAACTCTCATCTTTAAATACTTGGAGAATAGAGTAGAGTATTATTCCCTCCATTAGGCATGAGAAAACTCGTATAAAAAGTAAAAATGCATTTTAGATTTTTTAGATTTTAGAGAAGTGTATCACATGTTTCTGTTGAATAAAAATGCACTAGAGATACTTGTTAACATTTGTATACAAAAAAATACTTTTTGATTTTAAAATAATTATCATATTTCTCTAATTTTGCACAAATTAAAAAAGGATGATAAATAAAAAAAAAAGGAATAATAATTTTTACAATTATCCTTATTAACAATTTTTTATATTTTAATTTTTATAAATATAAAGTGATAAATAATAAATTCGGAATAATGTATTTTAATTATAGGATAGAATTGAAAAAAAATCAAAATTATATTGAAAACTTAAAGTAGCAGTATTTTGAGTATAAATTATTTTTATAAAGAATTTAATTCATATATATTGTCGATGTAAATAATTTTTATACTGTCAATTAATCACAATCATTAAATTATTAAAAATATTTGATTTTCATTATAATTACTTATAAGATCACATTATACATTTAAATAAACTCTTATGTAAATGTGACTTGTTATTGTGGGAAGAAAAGTGTAACTAGCTTTTGTCAAAAGAAAGTGAAAGAGTAAAGAAAGTCAAAAACATTAATAAATACAAAATGAGTAAAGAAAGTGAAAGAGTAAAGAAAGTCAAAAACATTAATAATTTTGCACAAATTAAAAAAAAAATTAAAAATTTATATATTTTAATTTTCATAAATACAAAATGAGGAATAATACGGAATAATGTATTTTAATTATATGATAGAATTAAAAAAATAAATCAAAATTATATTGAAAATTTAAAGTACCAGTATTTTGAGTATAAATTATTTTTATAAAGAATTTAATTTATATATATTGTAGGTATAAATAATTTTTACATCGGCAATCGATCACAACCATTAAATATTACATATATTTGATTTTTACTATAATTACTTCTAAAATTATCATTAAAAATAATTGTAATTTATTATATTGTACAATCTTTTAAATTATCAAAAGAAAGTCAAAGACATTAATAACACCTATCAATATTTTCGTTTTTTATGTGCTACTTCTCTAATCAATATTGGAGCTATTCGTCTTAAATGTTTATACTAGTTTATTATATATGGTAAAATGTTATAGACTTTTTTGGAAATATGAAAATATACATTTGAATTTGAATTGAATCGAATTCATTTTTACTATAGAAATTCAAAAGATAATTAAATTGATTTAAAAAATGCGATATTTTCCAGTTATTTATTTTTAATTTTACTGTTGAGTTATTACCATTTGTATTGGATTGGTTTAGATAAAAACACCCCTAATTAAATAAATTGTATTGCACTACAAAAAATCTAACCAATTAAATGATTCATGAATTAAAATATGTATTTAAAACAATTCAGTTCACCAAACTTTATTTCAAAATTAATTTAAACCAAAAATCATAATTAAACCATTTTTAACTTGGAAAGTTTTTGAAAAAACAAGTCAAACACATTTTCTCCTAAAATATTTTTGACTTTTTACGAAAAATAATCAAAAAAATATTTTGAAAATATTTTTTATATCTTAATTCAAAAATATTTTTTCTTGAAAAGTTAGTCAAAAAGAATCAAAAAAAAATTTTTGAAAAAAAAAATTCTAAAAAAAATAATATTTATTTCGCAAGAATTTCAAAAAAAAATTTCCTAAAAAACTAGTTTGAAATTTATTTTAATTAAAAAGTTGTCTTATAAATCAGTTTCAAACATATTTAGAACTTCATTGAACTTGATTCAGAAGTAGTTTTCCAAAACTGAATCAAACCATTAGGAAGGTATAATTCGATTCAATTTTTACACTATAAACACCTTTATTATTGCCGCCCATCTTTTGAAATGATTTTCACCTTAACATTTTGTCTGATTTCATTAATTTTCCATTAGATTGCTAATGATGTTTGTCTATTGCACTAAGTTTTAGCCTTTTTCAAGTGAGGTTTTTAATGGGACAGCATTATTCATCTTTACTTCTTTAGGTTCTGGGCTAATCCTTCAAATTTACTTATTTTCTATTAAATAAACTTATTAAGGTGATGCAAATAAAAGGAGTAGTTTTGATATTTCAACTTAGTTAATGTCAATTCCATTATGTGATATTTTTGTACTCTAATATTGTTTGAAAAAATAATACCTTTTGTCAAAAGAGAGTAAAAGACATTAATTACATTCATTAATATTGTCCCTTTTTCTGTGCAAGCATCTTGTATAAATATTTGATGTTTTATCTTGAATGCCTACCATTTTAGTAAAGAAGAAACTATATCAAGGTGGAATGGAGAAATATAATGTTGCAATCTTGTTGCTTTGGGTGTTCATTGCATTGTGTATCATACTTGAATTGAAAGTTGAAGCAAAAGTATCATCACATTTTGATAGAGAAATCGAAGCCAAACTAAAGCTCCTTAATAAGCCTGCAGTGAAATCCATTAAGGTATGCAATTCCATAACTCCCCCATCCCATTTTTACCTACTTTGAAATCTTCTAGTGCTCTAAAAATATTGGCTTCTATTTTCTTAAGAAAATCAACAATAATTGAATGTGACTGTATCAAAATTGAAAGGAGATAAATTCAGAGTTTTAAAAGAAATGTTATAGTCAACTTCTTGAATAATGTGGAATGAAAGATTCTACTTTGTTTTTTATAAAATGAACGATTCTACTTGAAAACCCAAAAAATCATTTTTAATAAATTTGGACAAATTTCCCCACTTTAGAATATATGCAATGTGACCAATAAATCAAACTCGGAAAAATCAGACCACACATACGAATTTTTAAAACGTGATCTTGGAGTCTCTAGAAGTTGAGACTTTCTATTCTTCTTTTTTTTTTTTAGTCATTTTTTATATATGAAATGAGTAAAAATTATAATTATCGTAAGAAGGAGAAAGTAATACAATGATAGTTGTTAATTTTTTTTACCTTAATAAATCCGCATTAAGTTAGGTCTATTTACTTTGACGAATTATTTTTATTTTAAATTAAAAACATATAAAAAAAAATTATTGTTATTTTGTATTATAGCTTTACTAAGAATGATTGTAAAATTAGTATAAGTTAGAAAAATAATTTATTAAAAATATTAAATCTTTTAAAATTTTAATTAGTATAATTGACACTCTAAAATATTTTACATTGTGAATATGTTCATTACTTTTAAAATTGATTATCATACAAGTCAAATACTTTTGATCATCAAATGGTTGTGATTCCCGGTCAATAAAAAAAAGTCTTTATACTGATTGTATATATAAATTAAATTAATCTTTTAAACATAAACTAAAGTCTCAAACCTGATTTAAAACTTCACACGTAAAAATCTTATTCCGCTACATATTTATTTCAACGACTTTTTCTATATTAGGTGAACTTTGAATTATTATATTTAAATACAAAATATAAGAATATTGCTATTTTGCAGAGTGAAGATGGAGATATTATTGACTGCGTCAACATTTATAACCAACCAACTTTTGATAATCCAGATTTAAAAAATCACACTATTCAGGTATATTATTAGTAGGAGGAATTCTATGTTAGGACTACTATTCTGGTACAAGATAGTATATACATAATACATTGCATAAACATATGGTAATTGCTTTCAACTAACTTTGATTTTTGATAGTATTATGCTCAAACTAATAGACTTGTGCATCTCTAACTACCAAATTATGCAGAGGATACCCGATTTTCTTCTTGATCAATCCCACATTTCAAGCACAGAATATGCTTCCAACGCAAGCACTGAAGTGTTTCAAACATGGCAAAAAAGTGGAAGTTGTCCGGAAGGAACTATTCCTATTAGGAGAATTCAAAAGGAGGACTTGTTAAGGGTTGCTTCAGTTGACCACTTTGGACAAAAACCCTTTGAGCCATTTGTGAATTCAGCAAACACCACAAACCTTAATTTCTCTAGCCTTAGTGCCACCACTAATCTAGTTAGCCTCAAAAATCGCTCGGTATATATCAAAACTAATGCAAACTAGTTCTATACATGTGCATGCATGCACACAAAGTGATTGTTAATATTATATATGTCGGTGTGTGATCATGCAGGATGCAAATCTTTTGACATTAGGATACAATTTTATCGGTGCAATGGCAAATATTAATATATGGAATCCAAAGGTTGAACGACCAGAAGATTTCACTACTGCTCAAATGTGGCTTAAGGCTGGCAATGGTGCTGATTTTGAAAGCATTGAAGCAGGATGGACGGTTCGTTATCACCATACTTCAAAATCAAATTTTACCATACACATCTAGTTCTTGTTTTGTCAATGACATGGTTGATTAATGCATGTGTAATTTTATAGATATGTGTACACATAACTAATGTATGTTATGGTTTAGGTTAATCCAAAGTTGTATGGTGACCACAATTCTCGACTGTTCGTATATTGGACCGTAAGTTTCTATTTATTCAAAAATATGTTTTTTTGTTGGTGTTTTCAAATCACATTGTTGGTTTTTGTTTTCCTGATTGTGATGCAGAGAGATTCATACAAGTCATCAGGATGTTTTGATCTTACTTGTCATGGTTTTGTGCAAATAAGTTCAGAAATGGCGCTCGGTGCTTCTTTAGGACCTTATTCATCCAGCTTTAACCAACAATACGAAATTAATGTTGGAATCTTTAAGGTAATGTTAGTGAACTATCCTAATGACTCAACATTTGATTGCTATAATGTTTCAACGAAAAAAATAATGTTTTTAGGTGGACACTATATATATAACAATTATTGTGTTGATTTAGGATAATGGTGGAAACTGGTGGCTAAGAGTGAAGAATAGAATAATTATAGGTTATTGGCCAGCTGAGTTGTTGGGTAATTTAAAACACAGTTCAACATTAATTCAATGGGGTGGACAAGTGTTTAGTTATGCAGTGAAAAAAACTCCTCACACTGGAACACAAATGGGTAGTGGAGAAGAAGCAAGTGGTGGCTTTGGGTTTGCAAGCTACATGAGTAATTTGAGAATTAAGGATTATTCACAATCTCTCAAGTATCCAGAACTAGTACATGCATTTGCTGCGGAACCATATTGTTATAGTGCTCTCAATATTGATGTTCATTATAAAGAACCTATATTCTATTTTGGTGGACCCGGACGATATATTCCTCATTGTCCTTGATTAATCCTTGCATCTTCAAATATACACATTTGGATGCTACAATGTGTTTCATGAAAAATAAAGTATATGCATTTATATTTCCTTTTGGACTTGCAATTTTACTTCTTCTACTTTCTTTTATATGCATCTATTTGATTCAAACATAAATTTACATCTATTAGGCATGATAAGATCTCCTGTAAAAACCTTTATTTGTTCTCAACGACTTGCCTTTGGGAAATTGATTGATCTTGTTTCATAACAACACATGCTTCACATATTAAAGGAGTACTAATTGATTTTTTTTTTGTTACTAACACAAACTATATTTATATATAATACGTTTTACATTAAGAAAAACATATCATTGTTTTTTAAAATTATTTTGGTTTACTTATTTGTCATCCAACAACTATTTAAGATTTTATAAAAAATAATCAAAATGAGAGTAACTTATAAATAATTCGATTTTATTTGTTATATAAGTTATATAATATCTATTATATTATATTATCTATAAATAAAAAAACTATCCCTCGAAAGAAAATTATATTTATTTAAAAAAATTAAATTAAAATAATATTTTTTATAATTCTAAAAGTTATAATTTAAATAGAATTTTAATTTATTAAATCATATAAAATAATAAAATTATCCTTGCGATAAAATGAAACATATTTTTTAAAAATGCTTATTGATGTTTCATTTTTTTTGAAATCATATTTAATAATTTAGCAATTTTTTTTTATCATATGTTACTTGTTTCTAACGCAACTAATAGCCATAATAAAAATTTGATCATATTTTGTTACTTCTTCAAATGAGCTTGATAGTTAAAAAAATTGTGTACCTTGAACAATTTTAAAATGATAATTAATTCGGATTTGAAACTAAAGTGTGTGATATAAAGTGTTTGATAAATTGAAGGAAAAAAATGGGTATTGATACTTTTTTTTTTTGTACAAAAGAAAGTCTAAAGGCCTAGAGAAAAGGAACAAAAATAATTAACAAACAAATCTAAAAAGTCTAGGGAAGAAGACCCCAGAATTATCATCAAGTAGGTTGATCTTCAATTCATCCGACGAAAGAGTTGGGAGAATAAAGAACTCAATGTTGTTTAATGTAAGACTATAATTAGCTAGTCAATTTGCACAACTATTTCATTTACGTCATATATGGTTGAATTTGACATACAATTCCTGCCGACTCATCTTTCTGATTCTACGAATTAAAGTTGGAAAATTGTGGTCATCCACTTGCTCTTGACAAAATATATCTATCAAGACTTTGGAGTCACTCCCGACCACTAGGTTTGTAATCTTCTCTTGTCAAGCTAACTTCAAATCATGCAACATTGTCCATATCTCAGCAATGAAACACATACCAATTTTCCAAGCATACTCCATAATCCAATTTCCATAAGAATCTCATAAAAGACCTCCACTTCTAGCAATGGATGTAGAACTCTTGTAAGTACCATCACAATTAAGATTGATTCGATTGCTACCTGGTCGACTATATCAAACATACAAGATCTCTGCTCTCAACATAATGTGCATTCCTCTTCACACGGTTTTCATTATCGATCTCTTTCACAAGATGCATGATTGTTTCAATTGGGTTATTAGGTCGTTGAAAGTCTTCTTCAAAAATTTCTTTGTTCCTCGATTTTGACAAGTACCAACACGGTATCATAAAGATTAATTGTCACTGAGCTCTTTGATACTCTGCAATATTCTCTCTAAGATTGTAAGATATCTGATCCCTACCAGAAAAAGAGTAAAAATTAGTAATTTTATCAGTAGGAACAAGTCTAATCCATACCTGCGTCGCATATGGGCAATCCTTCGGCACATGGATCATAGATTCTTCAGTGTATGTACACCAGTTGTGCTCAACATAGATTGTTGGGATCGTTTCAAACACTGCCAACAAACTGGTATAAAGACGAAAGCACAATGTCCTAACAATGCTGGTAGAGAATAGTTAGAAAACCATCCTCCCTCGGGGCTTAGTGGGCACCTATATCAAACATAACATTATGGATCTCAACCATAGAATGCAAAGAACACAAATTTACCTAATGATTCTCCTGATGTGTTAGGCAAAAGGAAAATGATACAATAAACTCTCTAATCTCTTAGTCTACATGAAAGATTAGAAAAATGTAGCATAGCCATATCTTTTAACTTCACACCGTTGAACTCCCACCCCTTATTCCCATCTCTAAACGCCATTATTTTATGCTTTCTTCTATGTGCAATAGTCTTAGAGTGATAATATTTCGTGTTCCTATTACCATCAATGATCCGCTTACCTTTGGAATTTTGAAACCAATGACACTCTTCGTGATAGAGTTTGAGTCAACTTATCTTGGAGATCATATTCAAGCGCATCAAGACATCTATTGTACCCATAACGAAAGCTATTTTGAATATCATTCAACCTAGCTATGATTTTCTTCTTACGCTTAAATATGTTTCCACAAATGTATTTGTTCAACTCTTTAATAAGTGAATCCATACCTTCCAACAAAGGAACTTAATCACCCCCCACAAATCCATTTCTCTCTTATCCAATTGTTAACATTATCATGCATAATCCAAGCCACTTCAAATTTAAAGGTACGACTGAGGGGACTAAAATACTCCCCCTGAAGCATAACAATAATAGGATGATGGTCAAACTAGACACGAGACAAAACTCTAGCAACCCTTTCTGGAAAATTGAGTCTCTAATCAACGTTACAAAGAAAACGATCAAGCTTTCTGAAAATAGAGTCTTTTCCCTCCCTTTGTGGTCCTCTCCAAGTGAACTTAGAATGCACAATGGTCACTTCTATCAAATGACAATCATTTAACCACTGATGTACCTTGAGGTAGTGGTCGAAAATCATCCATGGACCCCCGTTGATCACTTTATTTTTGCCACCTGAACTGTCAAACTTTGCCATATAGTAACCACTCCCTACATCCATTATTTCCAGCCTCCCTGTTAGCTTCCAAATGTTTTCCAATTTAGACTGCATACTATTGAATCCAAAATTTTTTCCTAACACTTTCACTACCAAAGCATCCTGCGAAGGGGTACTCATCTCCTCCATTATCTTAGAAGCAACATGAAACATAGGTAGCAATATGTTACCATTGACATGCTCCATTTGAATAAGCTTTTTTGCGATCAAATCTGCTTTAGCCTTAGCAATGACGGATAGTTTGCCCAACACCGTATCACGAAAGAAGATATGTTCTTGTATATTATCTTTCTTCACTTTTTCTTCATGATCTGAGAGGCTTTTGCTGGTTACCACTTGTTTCCAGCGGTAGGCGATATACCGTAAAGGAAAATGTCATAGAAATTTTAACAGCCGTAAAAATCCTAGCAGTTATATGCACATCCACAAGCTACATGAGTTTTCTTATATTCACACCCACAAGACCGCAGTTAAACTACTCTTACTAATTAAAATTTATATTTTTTTTATAAATAAATTTCATTTATACAATTATATAAAAACAACTGATAATTTTAGTCAGACGTTTTATGTAAAATTTACTTCAATTATTCATTTTTGTTTTTCAAATTTAAATTTAAATTTAAATTTAAACATAAATCAATCATACTTATAGGAAGCTCCTCAACAACACATTTTCAAGTTTAATATTTAAAAACATATACTACAATTGTTTAAAATAACTAATAATCGTATAACATTGAAACAAATGAATTAAAATACAACATGAGATTTGTGAATGTACATTTTAACAATGGTTGACTACACCCATTCTAGAAAATAAGTGAGATTAGGTTAGCCATTCTCACGAGCATTTGTTAGAATATACTCACTATTTTTTAGAAGGAGTGTGCCAAAATACTTCATAGAAACTAGTGGACATATTCTAACATTTTCTTAAGAGTTTGATTGAGGAGTTTGGAGGAGAAAAAAATTACTCAATATAATTAAAAAAAATTACTTAAAATTTTCTCTCATCCCTTCCATTTAAATCTCTTTTGTTCTATTGAACCAAACAAAACTCTTATATATACATATATATATATAAATTAATATTGAGCTTGAAATAATTTTCCTCAAGAGGATACCATTTAACATTTATCTCCCTCGTACGGCCCTCTATAAAGGAACGAGGGCTATAGTAAAGCTGATGATGAATGGCTGAAAATTATCTATTAAGGCTTGCAAATTTCTTATGATCAAGTGGTGTTCCTGAGAAAACTAATTGATTCATATTTGTCCACAACATATTTACCATTAACCAATCCGTTATGAAAGCCTTAGACAAAAAAAAAGGAGCTCCATTTCTCATGCTCTATAGTTATAAAGTTCTCCCAAAGATTGTATGCCACATCACAATCTCTAAGAAGACGCATAATAGTTTATGGAGCTTGGGAGCATATGATGCAAACATCACTATTAAACATACCAAGATGATTTCTTTCAACATTAGTTAGAAGTTTCCTGTGTGACAACTTCCAAAGAAAGGTAAGAATTATGGGAGGTCTATTTCATTTCCACACTAGGTTGAAGTTAGGCAACTCAAAAAGAGTAGGGTCCTCTATTGATATGACTTGTTAAACAAATTTAATGGTGAAAAATCAATTATTAGAAAATTTATGTATAAGGAAATCATCCTGGTCTGTAAAAGGGGGTTTAATGCTAGCAATTTTTGTGCAAATATCTTTGGAAGAGTCAAATTGATCAAAGACCACTTCTAGCCATTCTCATTAACGTAGTCACAAACATTAAAGTTCCTAGCATTAGGTGAAACGACTATTGCATGATCACATTGTTGGAGAATCAAGGGATAAACTTTTAACAACTTTTTCAAAATTTATCATGAAGAGCATGACAAATCCCTAGCCATGAATTACGTAAGCACCAAATTTACATAATGATTCATGTGTTTACCTCTTGAAGCATCAATGAGAATGCAAATCAGTAACAACACAATTTTGTAGTGTCTCTACTAAGTCTACACGAAACGCGAACAATTCTATTGGAGTGCGTTGGTGCTAGCTAACGACTAGAGTAAAAATGATTTTAGGGTTAAGTCAAATGGAGACACAATATATCATATATATATATAATACTCCTTTCTACTTTACTTTCATAGTGGACGTTATATGCTACAAGCCCAATTCATTTTATTTAATTAAATCATATATTATTAAATAATTTTTAATTAAATATTTTTACTTTTCAATTTAACCGTTCTATCATATGTCCCTATAGACTCCCATTTAATTGACAATAGTATAAAATATTAAAATAATATGAAATTAATATTAAATAATGAGTGTCATCTAACAATGCATAATTGTTACCCAATTAATGAGAAAATCGGTAATACAACTTTAACCTCACCACAACTACTATTTACTGTGCAATAGCTACCACTTCATCCAAATACCTTAATAAAACATAAGACATAAAATATATCATCCTCATTAGGTCTAATCATTTGTTTCTCAATTCTCGAGTATACATGCAATTACTAATGAACCAAATATCATATATTGGTCTATCTCGGCGTGACCACTCATATTTCACGTATCACTATATTGAGAGGCCTAAGACATAACTCTGATTATGTAGGAGAGATAAATCTTATCTACACCATTCACATCTCTCTATATGGTTTATTGTAGATCCAATAACCACCGCTATGATTGTTCTGTTATAGACAATGTTTGATGGTCTTAAAGTATACAACTCTCCAAGTAGGGATTATAGTGACTTCAAGTCAAATGACTGTACACTATGATCATATAAGAATCAATAATGATACTTGCATAACTATTATGCAGTGTTCTCATACCGGGTTAATCCAATACAAATATTACTCGTAATATTTATACTTATGTGAAAAATTGATATCTCATATCTGTGACCCGTGAGATGTGGTCATGAGGCTACTCATATTCTAATCTCTATGTATTATTGTTGTTGTTTTTGACAATAAAACTTGAGTACGAATATGTTAAAAATAGTGTCCTTATACTTAATGGGATTTCATGATTAAGTCACACTTAATATTATATTAAACATAATAACTATTCTAAGGACTTTATTATGTTTTAAATAAATTCATATAATAAATAAAATGCCACATATTATTATATAAATAATAATAAATGTATTGTACAACTAATAATCAAGGAAACACTGTTGGCCTCTAGGGTTAACTCTAACACGCTTAGTTTGCAAACTCTAGAGACCCAATCATCAAACCAAAATCAAATAGATTGACCATTTCTAGTAATTTGAGAAATACAATTTACCACTTTAGGTCAATATTTGGTAATTCATCTCCAAATATTGAAAACTTTTTCCCCATGCTGAATATGCGACATACTCAAGTTGCCACAAATATATTTCGAGTGAATAATACGAATTCAGACGGTGTTTTGATTAATAATCATAATCCACCCCATCTTCATCATGCAGCTAGCGTTAACCATTCTCTGACTACGAAAGCCAAGGTCACCCTCTTCCTTCGAAGTACAAATTGTAGACCAAAAAACAAGATGACATTTTTTACTATTTGCATTAGGATCCCAAATAAAGTTTCTTCAAAGCCTCTCAACCTCGTCACAAATAGGAACAAGTATAATAGTCGATTGAATCATGTATTAGGAAGGCTCATAATAAAAACTCTGAGCTTGAGTGATACATCCAATATAAAGAGTTAGCTTTCCACCCTAACAATTTTTTCTTAACTCTATTAATAATGAAAGCATAAGAGACTTTCTCTTTTTTACCAGTGATGACAAGAATACCAAGATAACTCTCAAGGTCTTTAATAATATCAATATTCAAAATAGTACTAATAATATTTGTTGTGGTTTGATTAGTATTACTTGAAAAGATTACCTTGGATTTGGGAACACTACATGTTGTCTTAAGTGTGAGCATAAAATATTGAGAATATTTTTTATCGTGTTAGTTTGATCAATTGAGACCTCGACTATTAGAATAATATCATCAGCAAACATTAAGTGGGAGACTCAGGGCCAAACCTTCTAAACTTTATGGGCTTCCGTGAATTGTTCTGAACCACATTCGAGATATAATGACTAAGACGCTCCATTGCAATGATGAAGAGGTACGGAGAAATTGATCACCTTTTCTAAGTCTACAAGTAGAAGTAAACTCTTATATATATATATATATATATATATATATATATATATATATATATATATATATATATATATATATAAATGGGCAAACATAGGTTGTTTTTTCTATAATAAAAGGTTGTTTTTCCTTTATTAATTACTAATTCTTTGAATTTTTTTAGTCTCTCCTGCTTTTGATGATGTGTCATTTTCGTTAATGATATGACATTTAGATAATATTTACGAGTTTGATAAAATATATTTTATGTCATTATTGTTGCTATTAATTTTATTTATATATTAAAATATTTAAAATTTATTTATGTTATTTAAGTTGTTTTTAATAATTAAAATTTAAATAAAATATTTAAAATTTATTTATGTTATTTAAGTTGTTTTTAATAATTAAAATTTAAATAAAATATTTAAAATTTAATAATTTTTTTTTGAATATTTGAATATTATTTTTCATATTTAAATTTATAATATTATTTCATATTTATTTTACTTATATAATCAAATTTTAAAAATAAGATGACCTTTTAAAGACATTTGCAGAAGAAAAAAAGTATAACACTCTTTTGACAAAATAAAGTGAAAGACTAAAAATAAGTCAAAGACATTCTTAACACCAATTAAAGCAATAATGCTGTCCCTTTTTTACGTACGTGCGGACATCTTTTATAAAAGTTGGTGCTATTCATTTTAAATACTTATTGAATTCAAAGAGAAATGAAGGATAAAACCACTTTCATATTACTCTCTCAATCTGACTGTAACTTTAGCACAAATATTTATCTTAAAATGATTGTGAATTTTTTAGTTTTTTAATATAAGATTAATAATTATTTTCAAATATACTCTCTAGTTAATATTATATATTATATTTATAAAGTATTATATTTTAATATGTATTTATTATAGTGAAAAACACATTCTCGGTTAATAGAGATCATTCAGTAATATTAAAATTCTTTTTATTTTTTTATTTTTTAATATAGTCATCTCTTAATATACTTCCTCTAGTTCTGTATTTAAACAAAAAAAAATTAATAATAATAATAATACACACATATTAAAGAATTAACTAATTTTTATTGGTGTTGGAAAATAAATAAATAAACTTTTAAAATTATCCTTACAATACTTTATATACATAAATGCATTAATTATGACATTGAAAGTAGAAGTAGGAAAGTTTAAAATAAATGAAGGGTATTATGGGAAAAATAATATATAATGTAGTAAATATTGTTCAAAATTGTTTATATTTTGGGCTACGAACGATTAGTTTTTTGTGTGTTTATATTCGAAATCGGAGAGAATGTGAAATGAGGAAAAAAAAACCCTCATTTGAAACATAAGAAGTAAAAAAGGCATAAATATACTTCATTGTAGATACTACTACTCGTATCGCCCCAAAATATATGTCACTTTTAACACATAATTAACAAACAAAAAATGTTTATTAGATAATTTTGTAAAAATTAAAAATTATAATCCCCATAAAATACACTCCATTAATGGTACGAGAAAGGAGAAGTAATTAATATATTTATCCTTAACTATAAGCCCCTTTAATAAAAAATCATCCTTAGATATATAAACCATTTTATAATTTAGGTTAAATAGTATTCGCGGTTCTTTAATTTAATTTTAGTTAACGTTTTACTCATTTATTTATTTTTTTCAATTTGGTCCGTTATTTTAATTTTAAGTAAAAAAATTTGATCTTTTATATTTTAAAATATCAACAATATTATCCTTTTTTTTTTACAAAATTCTAAAAATTCATCAAAATTTTCAAAAAAAAAAAAACCCATAAAATTAATTATCATCTTCAATATAATATAAATTTCATCAAATTCATAACTTAAATCTTTAAATAAACTCATATTTTCATTATTTATTTAATAAATTTGATGTTGTTGGAGATGAAAATATGAGTTTATTTAAATATTTAAGTTATGCATTTGATGAAATTTACATTATATTGAAGATGATTATTAATTTTATGGGTCTTGTTTGAAAATTTTGATGAATTTTTGTAAAAAAAAAAGGATAACACTGTTGACATTTTAAAACATAAAAGATCAAATTGTCACTTAAAATTAAAATAAAGAATCAAATAGAGAGAAAAAAAGAAGATAAAAGACTAAAATATTATCAGAAATTAAGTTAAGGATCACGATTGCTACTTAGCCTACAATTTTATTAGATACATTTATTATATAGTTTTCAAATATATCTCTTTTAAATATTATTCTCTTCGTAAATAAATATAAAGTGAAAAATATTGATGCAAATAGTATCAATTAGAAGATATTTTATTAGAGAAAAATAAATATGATTGCATTGAAATTTAAAATAGTCATTCACTTTGAACAATTTTTTTTACAAATAGTTGCTCATTGTGGAATAGAGAGAATATTAATTTTTCTTGGAATATGAAAAAAGCGTTGAATAGGAATACAAATGGAAATTTATAATATTCATACAAAAAAAATATAAATATTAATTACACTACTAATTTTTTTAATGGTTAAATAAGTTTATTTCAAAATCTTGTTGGTAGTTCGTAAATTCATGATAGAAAATTCTAAATTTTTATGGAAGAATATTTTATAATATTTTAAATATATTTGAAAAAAATTATTTAAAGTTTAAAAGTTGAACAACAATTAGGTATACTTCGTTTCAGTAAGAACTAAAATTATTTGCAAGATAATTTTATATAGACTAAAAAATATAAATATTTTTAGAAAAACTAAAAATAAAATTTTATATATACTAAGAACTTATTTAAACTTTTTTTCTCAAACCTTTTTTTTAATATATGTGAGTTGTGGCCCAAGTGCTTATAAAAAGGGGCAAATGGAGTACAATGAAAAAAGGAAAATTATATATTAATATTGTAAAATGACATATTAAATGAAGAGTATATATATGAACACAAATTTTATTTTTTCTCTTTCAAATAATTTAATAATTAAACTCACACATCTAAAATGTAGATAAATAGAGAATTTTATATTCCAACGCAGACTCTTACATATCAACTACCTACAACTATTAATTGAGTTGTATGTAACAGACAAAATAAATAATATCACTATACATAAATTTCACAATACATGCAAGACATCAATATCATCTTTTGTCAAAAGGAAATAAAAGACATTAATAACATCCGTTAATATTGTCCCTTTTTCCGTGCGAGCATCTTGTATAAATATTTGGTGTTTTATCTTGAATGCCTACCATTTTAGTAAAGAAGAAACTATATCAAGGTGCAATGGAGAAATATAATGTTGCAATCTTGTTGCTTTGGGTGTTCATTGCATTGTGTAACATACTTGAATTGAAAGTTGAAGCAAAAGCATCATCACATTTTGAAAGAGAAATCGAAGCCAAATTAAAGCTCCTCAACAAGCCTGCAGTGAAATCCATTAAGGTATAAGTATTATTTCAGACATTTTACCTTCTTGCCAGCTTGCAATGATCTAAAAAAGTTCCTCTTTTCTTAAGAAAATCAAAATCAACAATGAGTGAATATGTGTGACGTCTGTATTAAAAAAAAAAGGATGAATTTTCAGATCATAAAATAAATATAAATATTAAAGTAATTTTTTTGATATGTGTTTGAAGTCTAAGATTCTTTTTATGCAGAGCGAAGATGGAGATATCATTGATTGCATCGATATCTACAAACAACTTGCTTTTGATCATCCAACTTTAAAAAATCACACTATTAAGGTGCATTATTAACTAGTACTATTTTGTATATGTTACTGCTATTCAGTATGTTTTTTTACTAATACTATTCATGTGTTTTGTTAAATGAACTGATTCACATTTTTTCCAAAAAAAATTTATATTTTTTAAATAAATAAACTTGCACTTGGAGTTTGTAAATCAAGTAGTACAAGTGGTAAGGAAATATTTATTTCTTTGGGAAGTAAACAGAATTGATGTGAGTAAAATTTTAACAAAACACATGGCAAAACTAACATATATGAAATTCACATTTGGGAAGTAAAATTTATATAAATAAACATTTTCTTCCCAAAAAATATGAATTGATGTGAGTTTAATTTTGATATTATTCAAGAAATCCTCAATCTTGATATGACCTTAGAAATTAGAATCGATTAAGTTGTTATTATTATTATTAGTATGATCATCAAACTAACATATTTGTGTCTTTACCTAACATATTATGTAGAGAGTACCTGATTTTGTTCTTGAATCCGAAAGTCCAAGCAGGGAAAATAGTTTGAACGCAAGCAGTGATGTGTTTCAAACATGGCAAAAAAGTGGAAGTTGTCCGGAAGGAACTGTCCCTATTAGGAGAATTCTTAAGGAAGATTTGTTGAGAGTTTCTTCACTTGATCGCTTTGGACAAAAACCCATTGAACCATTTTTCAATTCAACAAATATATCAAACCTTAATTTCTCCAACCTCACTGCCAATGATGGTCAAGTTAATTTGATAAATCGCTCGGTACATATAACATTATTAGTTTATACGTAATCTCAAATTGATTTTTTATATAAATATGATATGGTCGTGTGATGATGCAGGATGCGCATCTTGTGGCATACGGATTCAATTTTATAGGCGCACAAGCAAGTATTAATGTTTGGAATCCAAATGTTGAACGCGAAGAGGATTTCACTACTGCTCAAATGTGGCTTAAGACAAACAATGGTCCTAATTTTGAAAGTATTGAATCCGGATGGATGGTTAGTCATCACCTTACTTCAAATTCCAAATTATACATGATTAATTCATCCGTGGATAAACCATGCTCCCACTCATTGAATAGTTTTTTTTTCTATTAAAATTTATTGTTATCCCCATTAAAATAATTGAAAATTTTTATATTTGAAAAAATACATCAAATGAAAAGACATGTAGAAACATTTTTTACTAAGCTATATTGGTATAATTTTAGTCTCCAAATTTGTGTTTAATGATAATGATGTCAATATATTCTTCAAAAATAACTACATGTCAATACAAATAAGTGGTTGGACTTCAGTTACTAATAAACTTTAGTTGAAGATAAATTATTTGAAAGAATTTGAATTTGAATTTGAATTTTGTGTGAATCAATTTTTGATCAAATTTTAAATTAGATGGTGCAGTTTCTCATTGAAAAAAATTAGAGAACACAATTAAAAAACAATTAAAGTTACACTTGATACTAAAAGCGACACTCCTTTTTTGAAAAAAAAAGTTATTGCAAATGTGATGATTATTACGAAATAAGTGGAATATACTAATAAAACTTTTCGGATGCTTCCAGAATGCATGCATGATACTATAAATATGAGTACACTTTTTTTTTTACTAATGCTCTTTGTATGTTATGGTTTAGGTTAATCCAAAATTGTATGGCGACCACAATACTCGATTATTTGTCTATTGGACTGTAAGTTCCTATTAATTTATTGAAAGATTATTTGTCTTTTTCTTTTGTTAGTCTTTTTCAAATCTTATACTACTTTGTTTAACCACAAATGTTGAGAAATATCAACTTTGATTAATTTTGGGTTTCTTGATTGTTGTGCAGAAAGATTCTTACAATTCAACCGGTTGTTTTGATCTTACATGTCAAGGTTTTGTGCAAACAAACAAAGACATAGTGCTTGGTGGTACCCTAGGACCTATTTCATCCCCTTTTAAGCAACAGTATGAATTCAACGTTGGAATATTTTGGGTAATGCTAACATACAAGTGTTTTCTTTCACATACTCCCTCACTGGTCATTATTAAAAATTATCTTTTGTGATTAATAAATTCAGTCAAGTAGAATTAATTTTATAGATTTTACGTCAAACATAAATCAAAATTACTAAGTATATATATAGGAATTAAACAAATTGTATGCAACGATGTGATCAGTAGTGTAGAGAATAAATGTTAATTTAGTTTGTGTAATTAATTTGTTGGCATGATTTAGGATAATGAGGGGAACTGGTGGCTCAAAGTGATGAATAGCATCCCCGTAGGATATTGGCCAGCTGAGTTTTTGGGTGGTTTAAAACACAGTGCCACATTGATTCAATGGGGTGGACAAGTGTTTAGTTATGCGGTCAAAACAGATCCTCCTCACACTGGAACACAGATGGGTAGTGGAAGTGAAGCAAATGGTCGATTTGGTGTCGCATGTTACATGAGTAATGTGAGAATTAAAGATTATTCACAATCTCTTAAATATCCACAATTTGTAAGTACACATGCTGCAGAACCATATTGTTACAATACTCTCAATGATGCTCCATATGGAAAAGACCCTGTATTCTATTTTGGAGGGGCAGGACGAAAGCCTCCTTATTGTCCTTGAACCCACATTAAAAACCATATAACTGTATATTGATTGTATTTGATGAATAATAGATAAACATATATTTCTCCACCTTGCATTTTCATTTCTTTTTTTTCGTATTTAAATCATTTATCATATTTTTAATTGTTTTTGTTTTTATCTTCTAACACATCTCTAACACCTCTATAAAATGTGAGGATACAGTAAAGCATAGTTAGCCAACTGAGAAATTGACGAATGCAAAACAAATATCTAGATGAGTTGTGGTTAAAATTGGATGATTGGTCATCCACTCCCGTGTTTGCTTCCCCCGCCTCCAATTACATTACCGGAAGTTATGATCTAATAAAAAACCGAATAAATGAACAAATTTAGAGGATCAAACACTCTTCAATAGATCGAACATCTTAGCATTACATGTACATAGGTCAAAGGGTGTAATTGCTCGTTTGCATTGCAATAGTCCATATTCCTCCGTAAGCAAAACAAGACAATAGTGCTTTTGCAAAAAGCAATACCTTTCTCTAAATGACCAGCTTCCAATTGGATTCCAAAGGCAGATTGGAGATCTTACTTAACAAATTCATCAACGGACTTTCAAGCTAGGACAAGGTCCAATCATGAAGAAGTAACATGGTTCTTCTTTTGCCAAGACCCTGTCTGCAAGTTAAGAGGGAAAATAGACAAGAAAATTTAATATTGCAAGGATGAACTTGAAAAAACAACTATCTATGATATAACATACACAACCAATGAATTTGTAGGGTAGAATTTGCCTTACATGAAATAATAAACTAAAACTAGAATAAAACCTAACATTTATGATCATCATTAATCACTAGTTTTCAAGCCAAGTAGTATTATAGGATACAAAATCTCCTCCCAAACAAAGGGAGCGCAGCAGAGTACTAACTCTTCCGGGTGATTCAATTCCTGTGGTAGGCGTACAAGTACTTAAGAGGACAACGTACAATAATACTATGTTTTGACCAATTTTGATATGACATACATATCTACATAACAATGTGCTGAAAGTAACTAGGTACCAGAAATAAAAATATATAATATCCCGTTCCATGATGCCAAACCTGCAGAAAGTACAGGAACTAGACATTGAATGGATCCTCCATGCCAATAAACAGCACTAGAGTGATTCATACTGTTTTCTCTCCTCTTGAATAGATTGGAAAATTCTAGCTGCTGATTCAGTTGCAGTTCTTCGGTTATGAGGCACCACTTTGATAACTCGACTTTGTTGTCTTGTTTCAGGAGACTGAGGTACTACCTCTGGTTCTAATGGAACCATAGGGAAAAGAGGAAGTACATCTCTTCCTTCAGAAACTTGTCCAATGCTCATTCCTTGTGCCATTTCGCTAGGACTACTTGCTGTACTCCCCTGCAACTCAAACTCCTTGTGTCGCTGACGATTCATGACATGTGACGTTGCTCCATTTCTCTGAGCTGGTAGATTGCATGGGATTTGGTTATGTTTGTTATGATTGGCTTCCACTTCAGATAAATGGTCATTTTGTCCATGTGCAGAGAATTGGTTCACATGTCCAACAGCTGACTCTGCAACTGCTGCTTTCGTAACTGGCATTCCGCCATAGGGAGGGAAGTAAGCATGGCTTCCTGGTGGAGTCTCTGGTGGAGCTGGCATTCCATAGGAAGGATTCATGAAAGGAGCAGCCCCAATTGGCCCATATTCTCCACAATTTGTTCCTGTAAATCCAGGTCCAGGATATGGCTTGTAGACGAGCCCTTCAGAAGGAGACATCACAGGAATTAACCATTGATGCCCAGGCGACTGATTGAAACACCAGGGACCCATTCCACTATCAGCAGCCATATTTCCTTGATGTGGATTTCCGGCAAAAGGTGTTGCAGTAGAAAGGTAGCTCCCATTTTTCACTGACGAAATAGATGTTTTACCGACAGCATTCTCTGCAGAACATTCCATTTCTTGATTTATCTTTTCAGAATCGTCTTTGCGCTTAAGATTTTGTTCCCGAGGTTTTACAACATATTCCAATGAGAGTTTTTTGGTAGTACATCCAACTGGAGGAGACTTTCCCAGATAAGCACCATCTTCAAACAATAGATCTGGTGATCCAGCAATCAGCTGTTGGACCTGCTTAAATAAAAAGAATTTATCATTACAGACAAACTCCAAGGATGTCTGAGAACACTATCACAAGCCAAGAGACAGTGTCAAAGATAATTTACCTTTATCAGTCTATGCAACTCAAACACTTGGACTGCAAACACTCTCTGTTGACTGCAGAGAGAAACAAAAGTTGGATCAAGAAAATTCTTAAGATACATACAATCAAAATAAAAATGGAAAATAAAGCATTTGGAACTAGATATGATAATGTTGGAAGCACCGGATTATAAACCACAAACTACAAAAGGCAAAGGATCTTCAATCACAGTAGGTAACTGGTTCAACAGGCTATTTTCCAATCTACATAAATATTATAGGGATCAAAAGAGGATTTAAGACACATGCAATCAAAATAAAATAGAAAATAAAGCATTTGAAGCTAGACAAGATAATGTTGAAAGCACCAATTTATACACAACAAACTACAACAATCAAAGGATCATTTATAAAATATTAAATGGAAAAACAATTCATGCATTTGATACATTGAAAACGTAAGAAACATTTAATGCTTCATTAAAAGGGAGGACTATTAGGAATGGGGAGTGAGAGGATTTAGAAATATTCAAAGCACATATATGTCAAAATCACACAATATTAATGATATGAAACCTGTTAGAACAGAAGGACACCTCAACTAACAAATGTGTGTAACTGTGTAATGTAAAAGTAAAATCCCAAACCCAAGAAGTCTCAACACAGAAAACCAAGACAATAAATAAATTGGGGGAATCCACTAATTATCATAACATCTATTGAGGGCTCATACACTCTCCAAGTTTCCCTACCATACATCCAGGGGTCATCGTGCATTACTCGGTCCCCTTCTTAGCTCAAGTCTTTCAGTGCAGTGCAAGGAAACATGCCGTGACATGAAGAACCAAACAATAGGAAACCAAGACAGGAATAAATCCAAAATCCGGTCGCCATAAGACAGTAAATTATGAGATGACCTGCTGTCACAAGGGTCCCTTCCAACATAGTATAATATTTAAGCTCACAGCCCTGTTGTAACCAGTACCCACCATTAAAACATTGTTAGGGACTTTGAACGCATAAATAAAAATAAAAAACCAATTTAGAAGGGACCCCATGACTATCATATTTCCTTTCTTCAAAGCCTTACATACAACTCCTTCAATGAAGTGTAACTATCCAACCCGCATGCCTATTATTTAATTAAGGATGCATAAAAGACGCTTTAAAAGGAGAAACAGAAAAATGGCACTATCCCTAGAATTCATGTTTTCTGCTCCTACATTTCTTTTCTTCAAGGGAATTTTCCTTACTTTTTTCCAAACCCGGCCCAGGCTAATGAAAGATGCAGGAAAATATAAGAAAGAAGGTAGAAGAAAATGCCAACATTCCATTAAAAAGGATAATCAAATCAGTGGAATATCAAACTTCCATCAAAAGTAGTAGCTTTGTTTTTTATGTTCTAAATCTTCATACATTTCCCTGTAAAACAAATTAAGGCTTTTGTTTTTGGCCAAAACTCTAACATTCATTAAAGTCAACAATAAGATACCTTCAGGTCCAAGCAATTGAAAGAGTTCACTATTTAATATTAATAAACCAGATTAGGTTTCAAACATTCCTATTTAAGATCATTTCAAGAACCGATGCTATTTACATTTGATAAACAATGAGACTTACTTGGCAATTGCTTTTCTGGCTCTCCAGAAATGTTTTTGACCTATAATTGCAACAACATCATCAGGAGAAATTTTCAGGGTTGACAAATTTTCTACCCCAGAGATCTTGGAAATGTTGTCTTTTCTGTTTAAATTTCCTTTCTGTATCGGACTACCAGTCCAGGTATCTTTATATTCAGTGCCATTGATAGCCTCGGTTGGACTGGTTTGGTTTGCTATAGGGTCATTACTCTTGTCTACCCCCCTTGTAGATTCAACGAGAGTGTTACTTTGTCGAATTCCATTGGATTGAGACTCAGTTCCACATTCTTCTCGTGAGCATGCATCAACTTGCCGTAAGCTACTAAATTTGAATACAGCACAATCTGAAAACTCTTGATTTAGAGTCACCTTGGCTTGTCTAACTAAGGTGTCAACACTTTCTCCAGTTGATATGTCTCTAACAGACGTAAACGGATGCTCCTTATTTGGACTTACTTGTGGAGGGCCATCAATCTCATTTCTCACATCTATCTTCGTATTGACAAGATGGGAGCCATACTGTTTTGGATCCCTTTCACAATCAGTTTTCCCAGCTTTTGAAAAACCAAAATACCTAGAGCGTGTAGAATTGAGTTTTTTCCCATCAAAACTCTCAAGACTTTTATCATTAGATTGACCAATCTTTGAACGAACGTATACAGGAACCATAAAGTCATCTTCATCAACCTTCTTTCTCTGTTCAAGTTGACTCAAAGAAGTATTCAAATTCACCCCTTCCAATTGAAGAGAACTACGTTTTTCAGCCTGATGAATAGGTGTTTGAGAAGTTAAATGACCACGAAAAACATAATTTCTCTCCAAGACAGTCCCCTGCAAATATATAAATATAAGTCCATACATTCAGCAAAAAACAACTATATCTTACACAATCATAAAACTAAAACACATACACACACTAATTGCAAAATTAAACTATAATAATGCTACAAGGAACTAAACAAAATAATAATTAGAATAACCAAAGCCACATATTCTAAAAATTACCTGAATTGAGGAGGATGGAGGAACTGTATTGGTAGAAGTGTTTGGGTGTAGTGGCAAGTTGAACCTTTGAGAGGGAATACTAAATTGCTCATAGAGAGCCATTTTATTCCTAGGTGGTGCTCTTGGCCCTCCTTTCTCCGTATCACCAACATGTAGTCTAGGAAAAAGTGGACCCATCATCATCTTCTCATCATCTTTCCCTCTCTTCATCCTTAATCTTAACTCCCACTAATAATACAACAAACAAAACCCTCCCCTTTTTTATGGCATGATCCTCTAATCCAACAAATTAATTACAGTTACACAACAAAATCAACTTATAATCGTTAAGCTCCAAAAAAAAAAGTGATTGTAGCACAAACACAAAACTGTACTTATAACTAATGAGCCCACCCAATTTACCAAATCTAAACTTTCCCCAACTGGGTACTATATAAATTCACACTCGATCATGGGTACAGTTTACAGTAATTCAAAACAATTATTGAAAAACAAAAGGCAAAGAAAGGGGAATAATAATAATTGAAGTTCCCTGAGATTACCGCAGGTAGAAAATCAGAAGTTGAGAAGAGAGGTAGGTTTTTATTGTGTTAGAAAGAAGGAAAAAGAAAGAGTCAGAGAGTATTTGGGTGTGGAAAAATCAATGGAGGAAATTAGTAAAGAAAGAAACGAGAATTTCGGAGGAAAAAAAGGGAGGGTGATGTTGGGAAGGGAAAGA
>NC_021164.2:73301598-73302322 GCF_000331145.2 Cicer arietinum | reverse complement strand
AGTGAAATCAATTGGAGAAGAAAGAAAGGTAACAGAAGAGAAAATTAGGGATAGAGAGAGAAGAAAGGTTTTGTTTTGTTTAGGGATTGTTCGGAAGAGAAGCGGAAAGTATCGTGATCATTAGAGATAGAAATCAAAAGGGTAAGAGAAAAGTGCAAGTTTGTGGGACCCTTTAGAAGTTCCTTTATTGCACTTAATTATTTTTAACTGGGTTTTCTTGTCCTAATCCACTCTTTTGCCTTTTCTTTTCAGATAATGATCATTAATAATGGTACTTACAATTAAAATCACGGTGCTTACTTAATTATTTAAGAAAGTAGCACTTTCTATAATATTATGATTCTGTATGAGAAATTTCCCCTTTTTCTATGAGCTAAGCCGAATTTGTCATCAAATTAACACTCATTTATTTTGAATAAACAACACTTCATTTATGCTTAAAATTGTAGGACCATACTACTAGTCCTCGTATTATCAGTTGTTAATAATTTAAAATCATTTTTAGGATTTTAACATATTAATTAAGTATGTCCACTTGCTTTTATCATATACTACCTTTATATGAATATAATCTCTGCAACTAAAATCCGAGAAACCTAATTAATATTTTGTAATTTTCGAATTTATTTTATAGTTATATTGATGTAATGATTAGATTAATACACTCCTATAATTTCAGAGAATAAATTAAGTGTTTGTTCCGATTATTTTTTAAAACGTCGTG